>NC_092042.1:51590512-51815512 GCF_003086295.3 Arachis hypogaea | reverse complement strand
AAGTAGGTATATTCCATTTATTGAATGAAGATTTATGTTGGATGAAACAAGGTCACATACAAGCACAAAATACAAAACGGCGACGTCCCAATTAAATTTTATCTTACCCTGAAAAAGATATATTATTTATTTTAATCATATGGTATCTTTGTGCTTTTTATTATTTAACTTGTCTAAATTCGTTTCTAATTATTATATGTATAAGTAAAAGAATTTAATTAAACGATATATTGTGAAAATGTACACTTTGTAAACCAAAAACAAACCTTACCCGGATTTCACGATTTAACTTCTTGAAAGATGTTTCACGTAAAGAAAAATAAAAAATATTACATATATATTAAAATTAATTACTAAAATTAATTATAATGTATTTGTGTATAAATATATATATATATATAATTTAATTTATTTTTAATATATATTAAATTCTAATATATATTTTATACTAATAATCGATTTTAGTAACTGATTTTGATATATACATAAAAAATAAATGAAAAATGTCCCATGTGATACAGTCTACATAATTATTTACAAATGATTTAACTTTTGGAATCATATTATTACGTTGTTTTCTCTTTAATCAACATGGCAAAGTATATAGACTAATGATGAATTATAGTTCAAATGATATAATCTTTTTATATTTATTTAAAAAATTACAAATTTGAGTTTTTCTATTTTTGATAAAAAAAAACATGACAAAGCATACAGTCTCCCATCTATTCTAAAATTGCAATAAAATTAATAAAAACAATATCACATGAATGGTGACTTAGGGATGCCAAAATTATCTGTTTTTTTGGTGACTACCAAAATTATCTGTTTAGACTGATACTGAACCTCTTTTTTTCGGAGGAAAAAAAATTTATATCTATGTAAGTTTATTCACTTCCAAATAGATGGAGAAATTAAATATATACTTCCTCCATTCAATATACGACAATAAATTTTAATGTCGTGTCTAAATACATTGTTTTGTTCATTGTGTCCAAATACTTTAATGAGAAATAACATTTATTTTAAAACTGTGGGAATATTATTAGAATCTCTCCTTTGGCTCTTCCTCATCATGAAGGTCACAACTGAAGAAGAAGCATTATTTGCACTTAAAAAACACATGATTCCCAAGGCAATGATCAAAGTATTATAATGTATTTTTTCCATTTAATAATATTTGTTCTATAAAATAATTTTTTAAAAAATAAAAATTATTTGTGGCGGTAACAATAGAAATTATATAAGTAGATAGTATTTTTATATACAAAATAGATTTACTAATAATTGTATTACACTTATCTTTTGTTTTAATTATATAGAATTATTATTATGTAGAATTAAACTAGAGGTAGAAATAAAAAATATATAGAACCAACTTTTAATTAATTAATATTAGTCAATATTTTAAGGATTAAGTTTATAATTTAAGATTTAGAATTTAATTATGATTTAAAGTCTAGAATTTAAGATAAATAATATAATTTTTAAAAAATAGTTATGTATATTATTGGCTTAAATGCCTAATATTATAAAAAATATAGTGTAGTATATATACTACCTAGGTCAGAAATGATTTGAAAATGGGATAGATTTATTGAAACAAAAATAGTATAACATAATAGGATATTGAGAGTAAATATGACATATATTTTCAATGCATTGTAAGAACTTAAAATTTCCATTTAAAGTTTCTATTTCCGGTATTATTGACTTAGCAAAACCCTTAATTATATAATTATAAAGTAAAATATAAATTTTATCTCTAATATTTTTAAAAAATTTTAAAAATATTTTTAATGTTTAATTTGATTTAATTTATTCTTAACATTTAAAATAAATTTAAAATTTTTATTCTTTATCTTAATCTTTTGCCAATAAATTTTTTTCTTTCTAATTATACCCTTAATTAACTAAATAATTACTATAGAAAATTATTTTCGATGGTTATTTATTTTGTTTTTAATGGCAATAAAAATAGTTGTCAATATATTTAATGACAATTAGACATTAGCTGTTTTATATTTTGTCGCTAAAAATTTTAGCAGGTTATTTATTTTGTTTTTAATGGCAATAAAAATAGTTGTCAATATATTTAATGACAATTAGACATTAGCTGTTTTATATTTTCTCGCTAAAATTTTTAGCAGTAATAATCAATAAAGACCTTTATAATAGTTGTAAAAAGTATATAATTGTCATAATAATAGATAGTAATAACGACAAATACATAATTCTACAAAAATATAATTTAAATAAGACATATAATGACTATTATGTTATTACCATCACTAAAAGTAATTTTTATGGTACGACAGTGAATCATGCATCATCGTCCCATCGTCATTCATCTCCCCTATTTTCATTATCAGCAACATCTATCTTCACATGTTCACTCCCATCATCAACAATATGATCATCCTCATCCCACTTCCAGGGCCACCACAAACTCACTTCAATTTTATCATCCACATCGTTTTCTCATCTCTTCGTTAAGCCACCTCCTTCACCCGACCTACCTTCACCATATCTAACTGTACCTCCATCATAGCACCACCCAATTCTAACAACAAAATAGTTAACAACAACATCAAATTTTTTTCTTTTAAAATAAAATCACAAATCCAAAATTGATCAAATTTCACTACTAGAAATGCACTAAAACCGTCAAAATTACTATAAAAAATTTTGACTAGGATTTTCGTCTAATTTAACGTTAGAAAAAACGACGCAAATGACAATAATTAGTTTTCAACCAAACGTTGCCGTCGGATACTATATTACGACGGAAAATTCCATATAATTTATGTTGAGTAATCAAGTAAGTGCTCACCAAAATTTAGAGTCAAAATTATTGTTGGAAAAAATCTGACGCTAACTAAAATGTCTAAATGTGCGGTTTCATTTAAAATGAGCCTACTTCTACCATTGCACTACTTCCCCTCCTCCGATAGGTAACTCTTCTTAATTTATTTAAACTACATTTTTATTTTTTTTATAAATTTCTTTTTAAAAAAATTATAATTGGATTAATTATTGAATTAGGTTAATTAGGGTTTAGGGTTAGTTTGTGTAATTAGGTTGATTATGGTTAGTTAGGTACAATTTAGGTTAATTAGTTAGAGATATTAATTTATTGAATTAGGTTAATTTAAGGTTTGGGGTTAGTTAGAGTAATTATGTTAATTAGGATTAGTTAGGTAAATTTTAGGTTAATTAATTAGGCATGCTAATTTAGTTAACAAGGTTAATTTAATTTTATAATATAGGTTAATTAGGGTAATATAGGTTAACATAATTCTCAACTTAGGGTTAATATAGTTTGATTGAATTAACTTAATGTAGGTAAACTTGAATTAGTTTACCATTCAAATTAACTAATTTAGTTTTGGAATTATTTCCATTTAGTAACTTAAAAAATTTGGGTATTTTATTAGGATTGCGTTTTTTGTTGTTTAATTGTCCGTGTAGTTTTCATCGTGGGTTGTTCATGCTGTATAATTATTTGTGAGTTGTTCAGACAACTTTAGGGATAAGGGGTACGCGTTGATTAGTTCTGAGGTGGATCATGATGCAGTGTAGTGTGAGACTCTATCCGAGTCATGTAAGAATCTCATCTATGATTTGGGATCTTACTTTGTCACTACTTTTCACTCAGGCCCTTTGATGAGGGGTTTCCTGACCTCAGCCACAAGTGCTCCTCCAACTTCTCAGGACGTCAATCTTCACGAACAGGTTTGAATTGACCTAGAGCTTACAGGAATAAGGTTAGAATCTACAACATGCAGTGGAGCAATACCAGGACTTTCTTGCTTACCTAACCAAGCGAGATTTGGTGGAGGAGGACCAATAGGCTATTGCTCGCTACCGTGCTAACATATAGCATGACAAAACGAACCCTAAAAGATGTTAACGACCAATAAGCCCTTGGAAGATTTGACAAAAAGAACTAGATATTAAATATATATTCTAAAAAATGACTTTAGAGATCAAATTTTGATTCAAATTTTTACAATTATTATTAAAAAATAAGATATTTTCATCCTTAAAATTTAGTAATTTTCTATCAAGTTATTTTTTAAAAATTTTTTTTATTGTGAATGACCACATTTCTTTTTAAAAAATATCTAGAGATCAAATTTTGCTCTGAATTTTTTTGCGCTTTTTCTAAATATTTATTCAAATATTATCACAAAAATTTAGCGCTAATAGATAAGCCGTTTATTAAATATAAACATTTTTTTGTTACTTACAAGAATTATAATATTTATCATTTTTTTTCGTATTTTCAAATTATTCAGAAGTTGTTTTGTCAATAACATCTTTTAAAAAGCTTTTTATCAGTGACTGAATCTTTTGAGTACTGAATTATTGGTAGTTAATGATGCCAGTGCATCTAGGCCAGTTTCACTGACCTTTTCTTTACTGTTTTAGGGTAGTTTCATGCATTTTCTTAGTGAATAAGGCAAGTTTTGGATGAAATTACACTTACACCTTGATTCAAGTAACTTTTGTGAACTTTGCATAAACTCATGAGTATTTTGCTAGAATTGCATGATAAATTGATGATGCATAATCTCATGACTTTGGCTAGAGCTTTGATGCACTTTAATTGCTTGTTTTTAAGGCAAAGGAAGCAAGGGAGAACCACGTTGGTATTCACGTTAACCTAGTTAACGTGAACACTAACGTGGAATGGTAAAGCTTGCAACGTTAATGAGAAAAGTGATCACCAATAATGCCTGTGAAGCCATCCAAAGCTCACGTTACTTGCCACGTTAACTAAGTTAACGTGGTAGTTAACGTAGAAGAAAAAGGAACTCCAACGTTAAGAGAAATAGTGAACACCACTAACGTTGGAGAACTTGGCAATGATACACGTTAAGAGTCACGTTAACTTGGTTAACGTGAACTCTAACGTGGAAGAAGAAAACAAGAGCCAACGTTAGTGACACTCACTTTTGTCACTAACATTGGACCAACTAGCATTGCCTACGTTAACTTTCACGTTAAGACTATTAACGTGAAAGTTAACGTGGAGTTGAGATCAAAGAGCCAACATCAGTGACACTCACTTTTGTCACTAACGTTGAAAGATGGCATCACTACTACATTAAGAGCCACGTTAACTTAGTTAACGTGAGTTCTAACGTAGAGAATGTGGCATTTGGAGCATTAGTGACAAAGGTGAGTGTCGCTAACGCTCTCGAAGGTGGATCACACCTACGTTAAGAGTCACGTTAGCTATACTAACGTGGACTTTAACGTAGGAACAAAGGGGCACTAAGCAATGTTAATGGGAAAAGTGATTCCCATTAACGTTTGCGAAGGGGTATAAGCCAACGTTATTGGGAAAAGTGAGTCCCAATAACGTTGGCCAAGTTTAGAGAAAGCAACATTAGTGGTCACGTTAAGACCACTAACGTTGGATTTAACGTGGATATATGAGGTTGGAACATTAGTGGAAAAAGTGAATGCCACTAACATTCTCGAACTCACAATGGCAATTAACGTTAAATCTTACTAAATACCAAAAGCCTAATTCATATTTCTCTGCAAGTTGGGCTCACTAAAGATGAGAACTGCTTCAACTCAAGATCCAAAGCCCACATCCAAGACTTGAAGAACTCACTAGAAGATCAAGAGGAGTAGTATATATAGGAGTAGTTTTGAACTATAGAGAAGCTTGGCACATTTGGGAACTACTCTCTATAGATTTACTTTTCTGCACTTTTAGCATGGATTCTTCTTTTCTGTCATTTTTCATTTCTAGAGCTATGAACAACTAAACCCCTTTCATTGGGTTAGGGAGCTCTGTTGTAATTTGATGGATCAATTATAGTTTTCATTCTTCTTCTTCTTCTTTCTTTTCTCTTGATCTTACTAGAAAGCTTTCGATCTTAATTCAATTAGTTAGTTGTCTTGGAAAAGAAACTCTCCATAATTGGATCTCCTTTGAGCCTTGGAAAAGGGATGAGGAGATCATGCTAGAAAAGCTTTCTCATGTTGGACCAAATTGGGGTCTGGGCGGATATAGTGACATGTAATCCTCCCAACACTTTGATTTGGAAATACATGTGGTATAATCAGTGACCACACTTCATCTCTTCCCATGAGCAATTAAATCAAGGAATTGGGCAATTTTTCAAGCTTAGAGAGATTGGATTGCCAAGGAATTGGGATCCAATCACTTAAGATTGCCAAGGAGATCAATGAATGCATTGATTGAGGAAGAGATGAGAATGAACTTGATCCAGAGAATGCAACATCTCCTAAACCCAATGATTTCCCCATTTCTGATCTTACCCATTCTCTTTACTTTCTGCCATTTAATTTCATGCTCATTATCCCAAATTCCCATTTAAGATTCTGCACTTTAATTTCTGTTATTTACTTTCCAATCATTTAAATTTCTGCATTTCAATCTAAATTCTGTTTAGCTCAACTAGCATATTCTTCTAACTAAAATTGCTTGACCAATCAATCCTTGTGGGATTCGACCTCACTCTATTGTGAGTTTTACTTGACGATAATTCAGTATACTTACCGAAGGAAAATTTGTTGAGAGACAAGTTTTCTTGCATCAAGTTTATGGCGCCGTTGCTGGGGATTGATTTTGAATCAACAATGATTAAGTTGGAAGATCACTAGATTGAGCATTTTTCTTTTTTTGTTTAGCTTATTCAGTTAATTTTCTTTAGCTTGTTTTAATTTCTTCCTCACCCCCTGCACCCTCTTTAATTTTTTTTCGTTCTTTCTTTCTCTGATTACAATTCTGCTCACTAACCCACTAACTGTTTAATAATTTGCATCACTCACACTAACAATTACTCTAACAAGAATAGTTTCTTCATTTTATCTCCTGTTGTGCAATCTGTTTGTTGTATGACAGGGAGAAGAGAAGGAGTTTCAACATCCTTTGATTCAGAACCTGAAAGAACCCTTTGGAGACTAAGAAGGGAAGCAAGAGGGAAAAGGATTATTGGTGCTGAGGAAGAAGAAGAAGAGTATTTTGAACCCAACATGGAAGAAAATATGGAGAACAATCATGAAGAAGAAGCTCATAATCATGCCAGAGAAGGCCATGCAAACCGTGCTGGGCAAGAAAGGAGAGTCTTAGGATCCTATATCAATCCTAATCCAGGAAACTGTGGAAGAAGCATTCAGAAGCCCACCATACATGCCAACAATTTCGAGCTAAAACCCCAGCTCATCACTCTTGTGCAAAATAATTGCTCATTTGGAGGAAGTGCTCAAGAAGACCCTAATCAACACTTAACCACCTTCCTGAGGATTTGTGACACAATGAAGTCCAATGGAGTCCATCCAGATGTCTATAGGTTGCTCTTGTTCCCTTTTTCACTCAGGGACAAGGCATCAAATGGCTTGAATCCTTCCCAAAGGAGAGCTTAACTAATTGGGAAGAAGTGGTGAACAAGTTTTTGGCAAGATTTTACCCTCCTCAAAGGATCAATAGGCTAAGAACTGAGGTGCAAACTTTTAGACAACAAGACGGTGAGACACTTTATGAAGCATGGAAGAGATTCAAAGACCTAACAAGGAGATGCCCACCAAAGATGTTTAATGAGTGGGTTCAACTTCACATCTTCTATGAAGGTCTTTCATATGAGTTAAAGAAGGCTGTGGATCATTCATCAGGAGGCTCTCTAAATAAGAAGAAAACCATTGAAGAAGCCATAGATGTCATTGAAACCGTTGCTGAAAATGACTACTTCTATGCCTCCGAAAGAAGTAACACCAGAGGAGTAATGGAGCTGAACCACATGGATACATTGTTAGCTCAAAACAAGATGATCACCAAGCAGAAGGTAGAGGAGAACCAAGTTGCATCAGCCATCACCTCATCATCATCTCAAGAAGGAGTAAACATAGGAGAGGAAGGTGACTGGGAGCAAGCCAACTATGTTGGAACTTCACCTAGACAAGTCCATGACCCATACTCTAAAACTTACAACTCTGGATGGAGAAATCACCCTAACTTTGGATGGGGAAACCAACAAGACCAAGGGCAAGATCAGAGACACCACAACCTCAACTCCAACAACAATGCAACTCATCAAAACACCTCACAGAGATATTACCAACATCCATCTAACCCACCTTCTCAACCACCTAATCTCAATCCACCATCATTAACAGATGATAGGCTCTCAAGGATTGAGGGTCTACTTGAAAATCTATGCAAGGAGATTCAAGATAGTAAGGCTTTCTGGGAAGAAGTGCAATCCAACATGCAGAATCAAGATGCTGCCATCAAGAAACTGGAAACACATATTGAATTCTTATTCAAGCAAGTCCCTGGACACAACAATTATAGCAATATTAACTCAATACCAAAGGAGGAATGTCAAGCTATCACCCTCAGAAGTGGGAAGGAATTGAAGGAGACCCACAAGAAACCACTAGAGAAGAAATTAGATGAAGAAAACAAAGGACATGAGGAAGCTCAACCTTCAAATCTTATGCCACATCAAGAAGAAGAAGCACTCAAACCATGTTTCTCAAAGGCTCCATACCCCCAACAGCTGCAATTAAAGAAGAGGGGAGAGGACAACCAATTCTCAAGATTCTTGGAAATCTTCAAGAAACTACAAATAAACATACCCTTTGCTGAAGCAATAGAGCAAATGCTACTCTATGCCAAGTTCTTGAAAGAATTGATGACCAAAAAGAGAAGCTGGAAGAATAATGAGACCGTGGTGCTTATGGAAGAATGCAGCGCCATCATCCAACACAAATTGCCCCAGAAATTGAAAGATCCTGGGAGTTTCTAAATCCCTTGTATCATTGGGGAGGTCAATGTGGAAAAGGCTTTATGTGATCTAGGAGCTAGCATAAACCTAATGTCTCTAGCAATGATGAAAAAAATGAAGATTGAGGAAGCCAAACCAACAAGAATGGCGCTGTAACTAGCAGACAGATCATTCAAATTCCCTCATGGGATAGTAGAAGATCTGCTGGTGAAGGTGGGAGACTTCATCTTTCCAACAGATTTCGTGGTATTAGGCATGGAGGAAGGAGCTAAGACTTCTATCATCCTGGAAAGACCATTCTTAGCCACCGCCGGAGCCATTATTGATGTCCAAAAGGGTGAACTTGTCTTTAGATTACATGAGGAGAAAATGACATTCAAGTATTTAAGGCCATGAGTTACCCACACAACTCATTGGGAGAATGTATGAGGTTGGACTCCGTAGAGGCTTTGGTATAAGAAACTCTTGAAGAAGAACTTGAAGCATCAACAGAAGAAGAATTAGCAGCAAGCGAAGAAGCTGCAGCCGCTGAAATACATGTTCAAGGCATACTAGAAGACAAGGAGGAAGGAAAAGAAGTGCCCAAACTGGAGCTTAAAGCACTGCCCACCACTCTCAAATATGCATACTTGGGAGAAAATAAAAGTTATCCAGTGATCATAAATTCAGCCCTCAGCTAAGAACAAGAGGAAGAGTTGCTTCAAGTCTTGCGAAAGCATAAGGATGCAATTGGATGGACACTTGCTGACTTAAAAGGAATTAGTTTAGCCATATGCATGCATAAGATACTCCTAGAAGAAGGTGCCAAACCATCCATTCATCCCCAAAGAAGGTTGAATCCAGCAATGAAGGAAGTAGTGCAGAAAGAAGTTATGAAATTGTGGCAGGGTGGAGTAATCTATCCAATTTCAGATAGCCAATGGGTCAGCCCAGTTAAAGTGGTTCCCAAGAAAGGAGGAATCACTATGGTGCCCAACGAAAGGAATGAGCTAATCCCTACAAGAACCATCACAGGCTGGAGAATGTGTATTGATTATAGGAAGCTCAATAAAGCCACAAGAAAAGATCATTTTCCACTTCCCTTTATGGATCAAATGTTGGAAAGACTTGCAGGACATGCATATTATTATTTTTTAGATGGTTATTCAGGATATAACCAAATAGTGGTTGATCCAAGAGACCAAGAGAAAACATCATTCACATGCCCATATGGAGTGTTTGCCTACAGGCGCATGCCATTTGGGCTATGTAATGCACCAGCAACTTTTCAACGCTGCATGCTCTCCATCTTCTCAGATATGATAGAGAAGTTCATTGAAGTTTTCATGGATGACTTCTCAGTATTTGGAGATTCCTTTCCTAATTGCCTAAACCATCTTGCCTTGGTATTGAAAAGATGTCAAGAAACCAATTTAGTCTTGAACTGGAAAAAATGTCATTTCATGGTGACAGAGGGAATAGTTCTTGGCCATAAAGTTTTTAATCAAGGCATTGAGGTAGATAGAGCTAAGGTGGAGCTAATTGAAAAGTTACTCCACCAAGTGATGTCAAGGCAATTAGGAGCTTTTTGGGACATGCTGGCTTCTACAGAAGGTTTATTAAAGATTTTTCAAAGATAGCCAAGCCCTTAAGCAATCTCCTAATGTCTGATACATGATGCGTGAGCATCTTGTCTATCTTTTCCAAGTGAATTTGCATCTAATTTGTTGAGTTTAATTAAGAATTAATTATATTTTAGCCACTATGGATGCTATTTTGAGTTTTGTGCAATTTTATTTATTTTAGGTAGCATTCGGAGGGATTTGATGAAGTTTCTGCAGAGAAAAAGAAGAAACCAAAGAGATGACCAGCAAAGACCGACGCGGACGCATGGCTCACGCGACCGCGCGGAATGGAGAAAATGCAATGACGCGATAGCGTGCCTGATGCGAACGCGTGGACTGGAATATGCACAAATAACGCGAACGCGTGGATGACGTGGACGCGTCACATGCGCGATCTGCAAAAATACAAATGACGCTGGGGTGATTTCTGGGCTATTTTGACCCACTTTCCAGCCCAGAAAACACAGATTAGAAGCTGCAGAATGGACAAAGCAAGTGGTCCCCACCCATCAACTGAAATTCTGTTAATTAATTCAAATTTAAATTCAAATATTATCTTTTAGGAAAAGATATTATTTTTATTTTTAGATCATTAGATTTTAAATTAATTAGGATTAGTTATAAAAAGGGGAGAATTCTCTTCTATTAATTACATTACATTAGAGGGATTCCATTAGGGAATTCTATACAAATTTACATTCTACATTCCATGAGCAACTAAACCTCCACTGTTAAGGTTAGGAGCTCTGTCTATTTGTATGGATTGATTTTATTACTTTTTCTATTTTAATTTATGGTTTGGATTTATATTTAAGAATTGTTTTCGTTCTTTATCTTATGAATTTCGGTGGAACGGAAGTATGACCCTCTTTCTATTTGAGTTCTTGTATAACTTGGAAAAGCTCTATACTTGAATAACAGCTTGAAAACATATTCTCCTAAATTCTAATTATCTGGATTTAACGGGATACGTGACATATAATCCTTTTATTCTTTGGGTAATTAGAGTTTTTGTGGCATGCAAACTGGAATTTGATCATGTACCCTTTAATTGGAATTAATTGACCAAGGAATTGGCGGTTAATGAATTTTAGAGGAGACTAGGAAGGTCTAAGGAATTAGGGTCTAGTCACATATAGTTTGCCATAAATTAAATCCTACATAATTAAAATAGTTAGTAAGAAAAGTTAATCCGGAAAAATAGATAACTCTAAAGCCTTAACTGTTTTCCCATATATATTTCTAACTTTCTTAATTTACTGTTTAATGCTTTTTAAACACCAAAACATTCTTTTCTGCTTGCCTAACTAATTCTATCAAAAACTATTGTTGCTTAATCTATCAATTCTCGTGAGATCAACCCTTACTCACGTAAGGTATTACATGGTACGACCCGGTGCACTTGCCGGTTAGTAAGTGTGGGTTATAAATTTCGCACCAAGTTTTTGGCGCCGTTGCCGGGGATTGATTGTGATTAACAACTATTAGTTGTTTGATTGTTTTGATTAGGCGTTTTAATTTTAATTTAAAAATTCTTTTTTGTTTTATTATTTTTCAAAAATAAAATATATAATTCCTGTCTTCCGTTTTTTTTCTTTCGTTTCCTGTTTCCTGTTTCCTTTTTTTTATTTTACTCCTTTTTAATTTTTTTCCTTTCTCTAAAAATTTTTTTTTCTTGTTTCGCGTTAGCAATCCCCCTCCCCTGTTTCGTTTTCTTTAAATTTTTTTCTCTTTTTTCTTTTATTATTTAAAAATAATAAAAAAATTAATTTTAAAAAAAATTTTGAAAAAAATATAATTTTTTAGCACCAATATTTTTCTTAATTTTTGAAATTAAGTTTGGTGTTCCTGTAGTAATTTTTCTCTAAATATATATATATATATATATATATATATATATTTCTGTTTTATCTTCTTTGCTTTCGTGTTTACCACATGGTGCGTTTAATCCTTTTTAGTGTTTTGTGCTAAGGAAAAATAATGGAAAGAGATCACATGGGTTACTACTTACATCCAAGTAGTGATTCATACTATAGTGGATGGAGGAACTATCAAAATTTTGGTTGGCAAAGCCAAAACCAAAGAAACTTCAGTGCTCCATGTTCCAACTACCAAGAACCATCATCTTTCTACCCATGTCAAGAGCCACCATCAGATATTGAAACTTCTCAGAAGAAGAGTGTTATGGAAGTAAAAACTCTTAATGCTATTCTTGCCCAGAACAAGCTTATGACTCAGCAATTAAGTCTACTTACTCAACAGATGAGTGGCATGCAAGTCCCAATTATCAACACCCAACACCCAAATTTTGAGTGGGGAGAGCAACCTCAGAGGCCACAAAATTTTAATCATAGTTTTCAGGGTGTTTTTCAACAGAATAATTCTAATAACCACCAGTTTCAGTCTTCTCAGTCCCAACAGAACAATGATTTGGAAGCAATCTTGAAAAGTTTTATGCAGGAAACCAGAGTCTCAATAAGAAACTTGGAAGTGCAAATGAGCCAAATGAGCAAGCAATTAGAAGAAGAGGAAGATGCACAACCTCCAATGCCCTTGGTAAATAATGAAGAAGAGATTGCATTAGAAGAAAGCTACCAAGAGAAAGAGGTTGAAATTGAGGAAGCTTGCAAAGAGGTAGAAGAATTCAAAGAAGAACACAAGGGAGTGGAGCTTGCAAGACCTCTTCCAAAGCCATCACCATCCAATACAACATTCAAGTGGGTAAAATTCCTATCCTTAATCCTTACCTTTCCACTTGAATATGGGCTACTAGAGACGGATGATCAACTTAGAGCTCTTTGTGGTATTAAGAGTAAGAGGAAGATGGTTAGTGGCAAGAGATGTCAAGCAAGGTTCAGTATGGTTGCATGCTCCAAATCGAAGTGCAAGGACTGGTGTAGAGCTAATTTGAATAGGTCTAGAAGGTTGTTTGGATGTCTCTGTGAGAATTCAGATTGCTTGCCACCAGGTGGAAATAATGGTGATCCACAAGAAGACGGACGTAAAAGCAAGATTTGGGACCCTGGAATTCATTCCCACAATCAACACTCATGGGGCCCTGTCACTTACTTCAACTTGCTCAAAGGAGTTAGGCGCCTAGTTTGGGATCCCGGTAGCCATTGGAATTACAAACATTGGTGGGAATTCCTGGATCAGTACAAGCACAAGCCACCATGACAAGGAGCTCACCACATGTCTAACTTAAGGACTTTAACTAAAAGTGCTTGGTGGGAGACAACCCACTGTGGTATGATCGTTTCTTTTTAGTTGTTTTTCGTAGTAGCAGTTTTCGCATATATTTTATTTTTATTGAGTTCTTACTAATTTTCTGATCATGCAGCTATGTTCTCCCAGGAACCGAACACCTTAAAAAAAATGCCACGCGACGCGACCGCATTAGCGACGCGTCTGCGTCGCAAGGAGAGGGGAGAAAATAAAAACGAACAGAGAGTCACGCTGGAGCGTGGCTGGAGGCGTGCCAGTGGCACAAATCGCCCCACGCGACCGCATTGCCGACGCGTCCGCGTCATGTGGAAATATTAGCCTCCCACGCGGCCGCGTGACCCACGCAGCCGCGTGCCTTGATTTTCAACGTAAAAAGGGTGCAAAACCAAATTTTGTGCTGGAGTGGTGATGGCTTGGTGCTAGACGCATAAACCCTATCACGCGAACGCGTCGCCGACGCGTCTGCGTCATTCCCTTCTGAAGCCACTCACGCGATCGCATGCCCCATGCGATCGCGTCACCCCAAAATTGGCAAATATTTAAATTCGAACAGAGAGTTGTGCAGGCGCGAGGGTGCACTCGCGCTCGAAGCATAACATGGGTCACGCGACCGCGTGACCAATGCTACCACGTCAACTAACTAAAACGCAATTGCGCGAACGTGTGCTGCATGCGTTCGCGTTGCTCGCGCCATACTATGTTCGCCGCCCAGTTTTCTTTCTCTCTCTCTCCCAATCCTATTTCTCTCTTATTCTTTTATCCTTTTATTCTTCTTTCCTCATAATATTTATCTCTTTCTATTTTCAGTTCTTATTTGCTTGAGGACAAGTAAATCTTTAAGTTTGGTGTTGTTGGACGCTGCACTTATTGGTTTTCTGGCACCAAAAGGGAGGCGAATCATCTTCACGGAGGAGCACAACCTGAAGAATAAAGCGACCGCTAGGATAACTAAGGTGGTTGAGTTCCTTTCATATTTTTATTCCTTCCTTCTTTTTCTATGTTATGTTCCGGTTTTCTGCTATTTTGCTTTGTTTGTTGCATGATCTTTTATTAGTTAGAATCATAGGATTAGTTTTCTTTTTGCTTTAATGCTGAAAAGATGTTTCATGTACCACTCACTGAAGTCGAATCTAAAAAGAAAAGAAAAAGAAGTGATGTATTGCATGAGAAATTGAGTTTAATTTTAAGAATAGTCTTATTTACTTAAATGTGGTGGTATTTTCTGTGATTTTTGAATGCATGATATGAACAGTGTATATTTGAATTTGAATCAAGGGATGCTGATGTATAAGGAACAGGAATTTAGAGAATTATTATGCCTTCTCTGAAATAAATAAAAATTTAATCCTTGAAGCAAAAGAAACAGCTAAAAAAAATAATAAAATAAAATAAAATAAAATAAAATAAAATAAAATAAAATAAAATAAAATAAAAGCAAGGTCCAAGGCTCTGAGCATCAATGACTAGGGAGGTCGGACATGATTAAAAGCTCAAGGAGTTGTTTTCCTAGTCATATGCTTGTGGTGTGATTGTGTCAAATAATCCTTGAGACAGAACACTTAGAGTCGAGACCAAGTGCGTTTAACAGAGTATGCCAAAGGCTTTGAGCACCACTGTCTGGGAGTAATTAAAAGAAAAATCAAGAACTCAAAGAGAGTTCCCCAGTTAAGTGCTTGTGGTGTTTCTGTGTCAAGTAAAGCTTGAGACAAAACATTTAAAGTCACGGCTAGGCTCAAAGGTGCAAAGCACCAAAGAAAAATAAATTAAAGTAAATTTTGCTGTGTTCAAGGATTAAACTGAAATATAAAAGATCAGAGAATTCATAATATTATCCGGATTCTAATTCCAGATGATAGTGACATCCTTCTGATTCAAAGGAGAGTGAGATGTCAAACCTATTCAGGATTACAGTTATAAACCCCACTATAAAAAGAGACATGAGCTTAATCAAACTCTCATTCTCATGCAAATTCACATCATAAGCTTATATTAGTTTTGGTTGCTTGAGGACAAGCAACAGTTTAAGTTTGGTGTTGTGATGCGTGAGCATCTTGTCTATCTTGTCCTAGTGAATTTACATCTAATTTGTTGAGTTTAATTAAGAATTAATTATATTTTATCCACTATGGATGCTATTTTGAGTTTTATGCAATTTTATTTATTTTAGGTAGCATTCGGAGGGATTTGATGAAGTTTCTGTAGAGAAAAAGAAGAAACCAAAGAGATGACTAGCGAAGACCGACACGGACGCATGGCTCACGCGACCGCGCGGAAAGGAGAAAATGCAATGACGCGATAGCGTGCCTGACGCGAATGCGTGGACTGGAATATGCACAAATGACGCAAACGCGTGAACGATGCGGACGCGTCACATGCGCGATCTGCAAAAATACAAATGACGCTGGGGTGATTTCTGGGCTGTGTTGACCCACTTTCCAGCCCAGAAAACACAGATTAAAAGCTGCAGAATGGACAAAGTAAGTGGTCCCCACCCATCAACTTAAATTCTGTTAATTAATTCGAATTTAAATTCAAATATTATCTTTTAGGAAAAGATATTATTTTTATTTTTAGATAATTAGATTTTAAATTAATTAGGATTAGTTATAAAAAGAAGAGACTTCTCTTCTATTAATTACATTACATTAGAGGGATTCCATTAGGAAATTCTATACAAATTTACATTCTATATTCCATGAGCAACTAAATCTCCACTCTTAAGGTTAGGAGATCTGTCTATTTGCATGGATTGAGTTTATTACTTTTTCTATTTTAATTTATGGTTTGGATTTATATTTAAGAATTGTTTCGTTCTTTATCTTATGAATTTGGGTAGAACGGAAGTATGACCCTCTTTCTATTTGAGTTCTTGTATAACTTGGAAAAGCTCTATACTTGAATAACAGCTTGAAAACATATTCTCCTAAATTCTAATTATCTGGATTTAACGGGATACGTGACATATAATCCTTTTATTCTTTGGGTAATTAGAGTTTTTGTGGCATGCAAACTGGAATTTGATCATGTACCCTTTAATTGGAATTAATTGACCAAGGAATTGGCGGTTAATGAATTTTAGAGGAGACTAGGAAGGTCTAAGGAATTAGGGTCTAGTCACATATAGTTTGCCATAAATTACATCCTACATAATTAAAATAGTTAGTAAGAAAAGTTAATCCAGAAAAATAGATAACTCTAAAGCCTTAACTGTTTTCCCATATATATTTCTAACTTTCTTAATTTACTGTTTAATGCTTTTTGAACACCAAAATATTCTTTTCTGCTTGCCTAACTAATTCTATGAAAAACTATTGTTGCTTAATCTATCAATCCTCGTGGGATCGACCCTTACTCACGTAAAGTATTACTTGGTACGACCCGGTGCACTTGCCGGTTAGTAAGTGTGGGTTATAAATTCCGCACCAATACACCCTTTATTTTTGATGAGAAATGCATGCTAACATTTGAAAACTTGAAAAAGAGGCTATCCTCAGCTCCTATCATCACCCCTCCTGATTGGAATTTACCATTCGAACTGATGTGTGATGCATCTGATTTTGCAGTTGGGGCAGTGTTAGGACAGAGAAAAGAAAGTTTGGTGCATGTGATATACTATGCCAGCAAGGTCCTTAATGATACTCAAAAGAATTATACCACTACAGGAAAGGAATTGTTGGCAATAGTTTTTGCATTTGACAAATTTAGATCATATCTTATTGGCTCTAAAGTTATTATTTTCACTGATCACACAGCACTTAAATATCTTTTTACCAAACAAGAGTCAAAACCAAGACTAATTAGATGGATCTTATTGTTGCAGGAGTTTAACATTGAAATTAGAGACAAAAAGGGTGTGGAGAACAAAGTGGCAGACCATCTATCCAGAATCCATTGTGAGAAGAATGATGCCTATGATACAAGTGTAAATGAATTCTTCCTAGATGAGCAGCTAATGATGATTCATAAAGCACCATGGTTTGCGGATATTGCCAATTTTAAAGCAGCCGGTGACTTACCTCCTGGAATCAACAAATATCAAAGAAGAAAACTCATCAATAATGCCAAGTATTTCATTTGGGATGAACCCTAACTCTTTAAGAAATGCTTAGATGGAATCCTTAGGAGGTGCATCTCAGAAGAAGAAGGACGAAGGGTCATGTGGAGTTGCCATAGTGCTATTTATGGAGGTCATTTTGGAGGAGAAAGAACTGCCACAAAGGTGCTGCAGTGTGGGTTCTTCTGGCCCACTATCTTCAAAGATGCTAAGGAATTGGTGAGAAGCTGCAACGAATGCCAAAGGACTGGCAACCTGCCCAAGAAAAATGAGATGCCACAGCAATACATTCTAGAACTTGAACTGTTTGATGCATGGGGAATTGATTTCATGGGACCATTCCTACCCTCATATTCAAACAAGTTTATCTTGGTGGCAGTAGACTATGTATCTAAGTGGGTGGAGGCAGTGGCGACCCCAACTAATGACAACAAGGTGGTTATAAACTTTCTTCGAAAGAATATCTTCACCAGGTTTGGAGTCCCACGAGCCCTCATCAGTGATGGAGGGAGCCATTTCTGCAATAGACCATTGGAAGCCCTACTCCTACGATATGGGGTGATGCATAAGGTTACCACACCTTATCATCCCCAAACAAGTGGACAAACAGAGATATCTAACCGAGAGTTGAAAAGGATTTTGGAAAAGACTGTGGGAATATCAAGAAAGGACTGGGCGAAGAAGCTAGATGATGCCCTTTGGGCATACAGGACAGCCTTCAAAATACCAATTGGGATGTCCCCATATCAACTAGTGTATGGTAAGGCTTGTCACTTGCCGCTAGAGCTGGAGCACAAGGCCTCCTGGGCCCTTAAAACACTAAACCTAGATAGCACCACTGCTGGTGAAAAAAGGGTTCTGCAGCTTCAAGAATTGGAAGAATTTAGATCCCAAGCCTATGAAAATACCAAGATCTATAAGGAAAAAGCAAAAAGGAGACATGATCTCAATTTGGTACCCAGAAGTTTCGGAGAAGGGCAACACATGCTTCTCTACAACTCTAGACTGAAACTCTTTCCTGGGAAACTCAAATCAAGATGGTCGGGACCCTTCCTAGTCACAAAAGTCTCACCTTATGGACACATAGAAATAATGGAAGAAGGCTCAAAGAGAAGATTCACGGTGAATGGACAATGACTCAAACACTACTTGACAGCATGGGGAGAACCCCAAACAGAAGTACAACCTCAACTAAGGAAAGAATCGTCGAGCTAGTGACGCTAAAAAAGCGCTTTGTTGGGAGGCAACCCAACCTGAGGTAATTCTCTTTTCATAAGTCTTTCAATAAAAATTCCAAGTTAAATTCTCTATAGTGTGAGGAACTAAGTTTGGTGTTACACACCAAAAACAATTCAAGGGTGAATATAGGGCTCTAAGTTTGCTGTTCCACCAAAACTCTAGCTGAAGAGTGCATTGCAACCCTTAGTGATGAAGCATCCCTCTAGCAATTAGAGAACTTACTTGACAGAGGCTTAGCCTCTAAGATATAGATTATTTCTTTTTTTTTAGCTCATAGTTGTTTCTTAAGAAAAATCACACAAGGTCTTTACATGCATCTAACTTGTCAAGTAAGCAAAGAACTAAGTTTGGTGTTCACACACCAAAGTAAGTTCTGAAGCTCACAAACATATATGCATGCTAACCCTCTTCCAAGTGCTTGGAGAACAAGCAACTTTCAATAGTATTGCAGGAATTCAATCAATCTCAGGGAATGAGCATACCCCCATCATCCAAGGAAACAGACAGGGATGCAATTATTAGGACAAGAATACCAAGGAAGATATCATGAGGTTGTTTCAACCCATCTCGAACTGCAAAACTCTAAGTGAAAAATGATTGAACAAAACTTGCATCTTTTACTTGTTCCCCTTTATTCACAATTTTAAGTGTGCTAGCTTAATGTCTTAAGTGTTCACTTTCACCTTTCTTACTTGTATGCTTGTCTCTTTAAGTCAATCAAAAAGAAAATGTTATGAAAAGAACAAGAGTGGAGTTATTTTATGAAGTGCATTCTGAATATTTGTGGTAGGTTGATTAGTAAGCTAAGTTGGTTCACCAAAGAAGGAAAGAAAGCAACTATCTATCCTAAGTCCTTTGTTTAAGACACACCCTGTGAGACTAGCTAAACAATAAGATCCCAATAAGAAAAAAGGAAGAGCAATAAAAGTGAAAAGGAAAGAAACACAATAAGAAATAATGCTAGGCATCAAGGGTTTCAAAATTGTGGCATGTGTCTATGGTGTTTATGTACAAAGGATATACTTGGATGAATAAGCTCTTAGGGGTGCATTATCACTTGGTAACTTGGATTAACTAATCCGGGATTATCAGCTGAAAGTCCACTATCAAGAGTAACCTTTCTACAAAACACTTAGTAACCCAAAGAGGTGCTGGACACCAAGGTCTCAAGAAAGGAAAAATAATAAACCATATGCCTGTGGTGTGTATGTATGTGGGAAAGAGACTTGAGGGAGTAGGTCTTTAGGGGTGTCTCAACACCTAGCACCTTAAAACCAACTGGTTTGGGAGTGTTGGCTGAAAGCTTATCATAAAGAGTCGCCCTCTTACAAAGCACTTAGCAAAAAGAAAAATAACTTTGAAAAAGAAAGAAGGATCAATAAGAAAGAAGTCTCAAGGGATGCAATCAAGAAGGTGACTAAGGATTTGATAAAGGCTTGAAACCTAAAGGGAAAGAACCTAAGTTGCTATGCATGAAACCCCATAAACCAGGAATGATACTTCTATTTTATCTTCTTGTTATTTCATTTCATTCTTCTTATGCTTCAGTACTTGCTTAGGGACAAGCAAGCTTTAAGTTTGGTGTTGTGATGCCAGGGCATCTAGGCCAGTTTCACTGACCTTTTCTTTACTGTTTTAGGGTAGTTTCATGCATTTTCTTAGTGAATAAGGCAAGTATTGGATGAAATTACACTTACACCTTGATTCAAGCAACTTTTGTGAACTTTGCATAAACTCATGAGTATTTTGCTAGAATTGCATGATAAATTGATGATGCATAATCTCATGACTTTGGCTAGAGCATTGATGCACTTTAATTGCTTGTTTTCAGGGCAAAGGAAGAAAGGAAGAACCACGTTGGTACTCACGTTAACCTAGTTAACGTGAACACTAACGTGGAATGGTAAAGCTTGCAACGTTAATGAGAAAAGTGATCACCAATAACGCCTGCGAAGCCATCCAAAGCTCACGTTACTTGCCATGTTAACTAAGTTAACGTGGTAGTTAACGTAGAAGAAAAGGGAACTCCAATGTTAAGAGAAATAGTGAACACCACTAACGTTGGAGAACTTGGCAATGATACACGTTAAGAGTCACGTTAACTTGGTTAACGTGAACTCTAACGTGGAAGAAGAAAACAAGAGGCAACGTTAGTGACACTCACTTTTGTCACTAACGTTGGACCAATTAGCATTGCCTACGTTAACTTTCATGTTAAGACTATTAACGTGAAAGTTAACGTGGAGTTGAGATCAAAGAGCCAACGTTAGTGACACTCACTTTTGTCACTAACATTGGAAGATGGCATCACTACTACGTTAAGAGCCATGTTAACTTAGTTAACGTGAGTTCTAACGTAGAGAATGTGGCATTTGGAACGTTAGTGACAAAGGTGAGTGTCACTAACGCTCTCGAAGGTGGATCACACCTACGTTAAGAGTCACGTTAGCTATACTAACGTGGACTCTAACGTAGGAACAAAGGGGCACTAAGCAATGTTAATGAGAAAAGTGATTCCCATTAACGTTTGCGAAGGGGTATAAGCCAACGTTATTGGGAAAAGTGAGTCCCAATAACGTTGGCCAAGTTTAGAGAAAGCAATGTTAGTGGTCACGTTAAGACCACTAACGTTGGATTTAACGTGGATATATGAGGTTGGAACGTTAGTGGAAAAAGTGAATGCCACTAACGTTCTCGAACCCACAATTGCAATCAACGTTAAATCTTACTAAATACGCAAAGCCTAATTCATATTTCTCTGCAAGTTGGGCCCACTAAAGATGACAACTGTTTCAACTCAAGATCCAAAGCCCACATCCAAGACTTGAAGAACTCACTAGAAGATCAAGAGGTGTAGTGTATATAGGAGTAGTTTTGAACTATAGAGAAGCTTGGCACATTTGGGAACTACTCTCTATAGATTTACTTTTCTGCACTTTTAGAATGGATTCTTCTTTTCTGCCATTTTTCATTTCTAGAGCTATGAACAACTAAACCCCTTTCATTGGGTTAGGGAGCTCTGTTGTAATTTGATGGATCAATTATAGTTTTCATTCTTCTTCTTCTTTCTTTTCTCTTGATCTTACTAGAAAGTTTTCGATCTTAATTCAATTGGTTAGTTGTCTTGGAAAAGAAACTCTCCATAATTGGATCTCCTTTGAGCCTTGGAAAAGGGATGAGAAGATCATGCTAGAAAAGCTTTCTCATGTTGGACCAAATTGGGGTCTGGGCGGATATAGTGACATGTAATCCTCCCAACATTTTGATTTAGAAATACATGTGGTATAATCAGTGACCACACTTCATCTCTTACCATGAGCAATTAAATCAAGGAATCGGGCAATTGTTCAAGCTTAGAGAGATTGGATTGCCAAGGAATTGGGATCCAATCACTTAAGATTGCCAAGGAGATTAATGAATGCATTGATTGAGGAAGAGATGAGAATGAACTTGATCCGGAGAATGCAACATCTCCTAAAACCAATGATTTTCCCATTTCTGATCTTACCCATTCTCTTTACTTTCTGCCATTTAATTTCATGCTCATTACCCCAAATCCCCATTTAAGATTTTGCACTTTAATTTCTATTATTTACTTTCCAGTCATTTAAATTTCTGCATCTCAATCTAAATTCTATTTAGCTCAACTAGCATATTCTTCTAACTAAAGTTGCTTGACCAATCAATCCTTGTGGGATTCGACCTCACTCTATTGTGAGTTTTACTTGACGATAATTCGGTATACTTGCCGAAGGGAAATTTGTTGAGAGACAAGTTTTCATGCATCAGTTAACCCTTTGTAATATATATAATATCAGAATAATAGTCAAAGACCACATTTTCCTGAAAAAAATCTTATAGTTATTAGTTACATGGATCACCTGTTGATATCTAATCCAATAAACTTTATGTATCTATATATAGAATACGCTACTAAAATGGTAGTCCAAAGTTTATATTGCAGATAAAATTATTTTGGAAAATATAAACAATAAATAAACACTAGAAAAATCTAGTCTTGATTTGGCATATTGTTTAGAGTAGTGTTTGTTTTGTGTTTGATAATTAAAAAAGATTATATATTAATTCATATTTATATTTTTTAAAAATTAGGGATATTATTAAAAATACTTAAAGATGTGCTTTTTAAAATTAGATTGTAATTATCAAAATTAAAAAGTCTAATATAGTCTTATATATTAATAAATATGTACATTTACTTTTATATTTATGTTTATTATGATCTTTTTAAATTTCAAAAGTTATTTTTATCAAACACAATTATTATTGTTTATGATTATTGAAAGTCATTTTTAGTTTGATTTATCAAAATTACAAAAAAAAAACGCTGAGTACTTTCGGATTTAACATCGCAGAGTAGCGGCATATTTACCGTCGGATTTACTGGTGGTAACCACGTCGAATTCATAAAGGTTTTTAATTACTGGCGTATTCTATTTTCTGATGGTAAATCTGCCGATAATTTTTGGAGGGAAAATAAATTAAATTGGCGCGTCCTTTACCATCGGGTTTATGTTAACTCAGGTTAGTGAAACAATGCGTTTTGGTAACCCGCAAAGGTTTACTGTAAGATTTTTTTGATGGTAAAGGTGGCGTAAATTCAAATCACGAATCTCTTCCCCTTCATTTAAACCTTCACCACCATCCAATACAAGAAAGTCTTTAGATATCGTCAGATTTAGTGGCGGAATAAATCTGACGGTATAAACCTTGCTGATAACTGTTTACCGGCGGATTTTTTCATCCACCGCTCATTACTGGCAGATTTAGCGGCGGATATAAACTTTTAATTGAAAAATTCTGGAGCTTGTTACCGTCGGATTTTTCTCGGAAAATTCGAAGGCAAACTTAATGTTTTTTTTAAATTTGTTTGAAAATTCACCATATAATTTTAAATATTTAAATTTAATAATTTCTATACTAAAAAAGTTTAAAGTTTTAGAATTTCTTATAAGATGAACTAAACAAGTTTTTTTTTAATTCTCTTTTCTTCTACTTTGAAACTACTTCATTCATGAATAGAATCTACTACTTATATGCTAGCTAAACAATGACAAATCAGAAAGCTGAAGATCCAAAAAGTAATTCCTATATAATTTACAATTTCAATTCAACAAATCACACGATCATCAAATTGAATAAACCCCTACACCCTAAACAAATCACAAAATCATAGGGAAGCTGAAAACAAAAAATAACAAAGCATAGAAAAAGGCATAACTGTTCATTTGTGCAGGCAATACACAATCAAATGTCATGAGAAAAGAAAAACTAATTTCTTTCCTTATAAAACATGCACACACCGATAACATAAATAGAAACAATTACTATGTTATTCTCCTTATTCTTAGATTCTATATGTTACAAAACTGCAAAACCAAATTTGGTGAAGTAACTTAACTTAATTCAGTATCACATAATGTTATGAAACACCGTTTGACAATGAAGTAAATCACCATTAGGGAATAAAAACACAAAAACAAAAGAAAAAAAAGAGAAAAAAAATGAAGAAAACAAAAACAAAAATTGACTTGTATTATATCATCCTCCATGATGTCTTTTCCTACTATTCTACTGTTAGTAATTGCTGGAAATCAAGTGGATGAGTTGCAACTTGAATTAAAGGATTGCAAAACACTATCGAAACTATGAAATATGTAATTTTTACCTACAAAAAGAGTGCACATACAGAACCATAACTTAACTAGACATTGTAAACACCGACAACAACCATAATAGTTAATTAACCACATCAATGATATGAAAATAATGCATTTCAACTAACAAGAAACACAAGCTACTTATGAAATGGCCAACATCCTCTTTTCCCCAATGATATGAGCTACTCTTTTTCATCAACAACATAACCCACTAAGAGAGAAGATTCTTAGTTACTAACAAATCTTTCTTCATTTTATCTTCAACTCAAATGACTATCTTATCCAAAACATATATAAAATAAGAAAAAAAAGAGAAATCAAACCTCAAACCACTCTATAAGCCTGCCTTTCGAAGAGAAAAATGACAGTGAAGAAAGACGTTGTGGAACCAATTGCTTAGTTAAATGACACTGGAAGGCACCTCAATGACACGTTTCCAAACACAGCAGAGACACATAAAACAAGGCTTAAAGCAGAGATATTAAAGAAATGAATAATTATTAGAAAAAAAGTTTAACAAATTAACAAGAACAATGGCAACAACAACAATAATCACTAGCAAATCAACAAGAACCATAATAGCAATAACTACCGGAACTGAACAATTAATAGTAAAAAATTTAAGTAATCAAGAACAATAACAGCAAGTAAATTCAATAACTACATGAACTGAACATCTATGCAACAACAACATAACAATTAACAAGAAGAATCAGTAACAAGAAGAACAACTAACAAAGGCTAAAGAAGAGGAATCAACGACGAGATGCTGTTAGTGAAAATAAGGGGTTAGGTTTTTTATTAAAAAAATGAAAATAGAATGGAATAGGGAGAGGGATGAGAGCAACCTACTTGAACTGCAGAGAGACACAACTCTGGCAACAAAGGGAGCGGCAATGGTAGCTCTTTCGATGGTGGCGAAGACAGATGGGGCAATTCCGTTTGAAGAAACGAAATATGATCCAGGCAACTTGATGTATACTTTTAAGGAGAATGGAGGTGGACAGTGCTGGCGGAGGGTGGCTGGAGGTGTTGCCAGAGGATGTTACAGGAGAGAGAAAAGAGAGAGGAGAATGGGAGAGAGAGAAGGGTATTCTCGAAAGTGAGAGGAGAGGGCCGCACATTTTATATCAGGTTTACCGTCAGATTTACCGGCAAATAAATCTCACGGTAATGCAATTGCGTATGACCAAAATGGAACGTTCCATTTGTTGAGATTTACCGGTGGATAAATCTGACAGTAAATCCCACGGTAATCTTGCATTCCAGCCGCCGCTCCCGAGACCACTGCCGTCGCCAGCCCCTCTCTGTTGCCGTCAACCCCACTGCGGACGCCTCTTTTTCCTTCTTTCCCTCCCTCTCAGAGCCACCACGGTCCTTTCCTCTCTCTCCTTTCGCCCTTCTTAGCCCATACCCTATAGCTCCCTACTCCGGTGGCTCACGGCCACCACCTCTAGCGTCGGCAACAACCCGGTGCTATTGCCTTGCTCCCTCCTTCTTCGTTTCTTTTTGCACCCTGCATTCAAGGTTCTTTGTTTAATTTTTTTTCAAATAGTGTTAGTTAGTTTTAGTTCATTAGATGGGTTCAATTAGTTTATTTAGTTTAATTTTCTATTTTAGTGGATTTAGGTGGTTAGGATAGTTTAGTTTAGATTTATAGGTTCTGAATTATTACTGAAAGTGTTTGAAACTATTCTGAGTTTGCTAATTGAATTAATAGAAAAATTACTGCTGAGTTTATTTGGTTAATTCTTTGATGGTGCTCATTTATTGTATAAGTTACTATTTTATTGTTTTACTATTTTGAATTAACTAGACTGTTGTCTAATGAATTTATGATCAATGTTGCTGACTTTTTTTGGTGTCATTAATGTTGAATTTTGTGAATTGCTGTTGTATATATTACTTGTTAATGCTAAGTTATGTTGTTTATGACTTTGAATCCCAAATGTTTGTAAATATACCTCAAAAAGCTTTATATTAAAAATTTTGGTCAATCCCTTGAAATAATTGCTCTTTCTCCTCTTGTTTTGATAATTTGCATTGATGAAATTTGATTTGTTTTTCCATTAATCGACATTTTTAAATTTTGAATGTTTGAGGTTTCTTAGCTAATATTGTAAGTTTGATACACTTTATCCTATGGAATTTGATTTGTTTAATTTTTGTTTAATTTAGTTTAGGTTTGATTAGAATTTCAATTTTAATTTTCAATCAGATTCAAAGTTAGGTCAGTTTAGTTTTCTAACCTTAGTGGATTTAGGTAGATTAAGTTAGGTTAGATTCAATACAATTATATTTTTTAGTTGTTGAGGTGTTTGGAATTGTCTAATTGTATTAATTGCTGTGTTGATGATTGTTTTGCTGAGAAATTATTGCTGAGATTGTATTTGATATTTGCAGACATTTCGACAAGTAAAGGTGCTACGGATCAGGCTGCTAGTCATGGTCGTAGCCGTGGTCGGGGTAGAGGGAGGGTTTCTTCCGGTACGCTCGGGACTTCTGGCTCGTCTTCCTGTACTCTGACCACCCCGGTGACGCCACAGGTTGTGGGTTTAGCAGACCAGCCATTCATCATGGTCCGTAACCCTAACTACGTGCCTCCATCTACGGCAACGTCGTCTCCTCCTATCGCTTATTAGCCCGTATCCACGTCGATGCCATCTCCATCAACAGATGTCGCAGCCCCGAAGTACAGCCACAACAGTGAGCCAGCAACTGATGCCCTACCACTATCTCCCATTGTGCGGTTGAAGATTTGGCTTGATGGCGGCACGAGGTAAGTATCTAGTTGAGTCTCCTGTATTTTCTATTTAGGGTTATTGCTAAAAGTGTCTGATTGATTCTAGTTTAGCAGATTTAGGTTTGAATGCTAGTTAGCGTTTTTAAATGTCAATGATTATGGTTAACTTTGTTGCTAAAAATTTCTTATAATTAATTGTTTCCGATGAAAAATCCAATACTACTCAACATTTTTCTTATTATAAAACATATCTATTAGTTAGAACTTTTAAAATACTATCTCTTAAAAATATGTATTAATAAACTACTTTCGAAAATGAGTTTTATATTTAAAAAATAACAAGTACATATGATCCAGATTTTTGTAAGAATATTTGAATTAAATGGTGCATATAAAAGTTGAAAGAAAATTTGATCTCAACCTTTTTACAAATTTTTTTGAAAAAAGTTTAAGGTCATTCACAAAAAATTGAAAAAAAAATATTTAGCATAAAATTACTAAATTTTAAGAATATAAATATTTTATTTTTTTAATTATGATTAAAAAAAATATACTTTTAAAAAATATATATCTAATATTTTGTTTTTTTTTTTGTTATGTGGTTCTAAATCTTTCAACTTTTTTTGTTGTTTGTATATTTTAGAATTATTTTTGTCGATAAAATAAACTAGATACCATTTTTATTTGTAGTATATATATATACCTACCAAAGTTTTTATGTGTCAAGAAATGCATTTATTATTAGAAAGTTTCACGTATACTTTATTTTTCTTTGTATATAGTTAAGTTGTGGGTCTTGTCTTTGTCAATTTAGGTATTCATGGATAGGAATAATCTTCTCCCGATGACAGGGATGTGAGCAAGATCAGGAGGAGAAACCCACATGGTTGTTTGTTTAGTTTGACATATCTTTGTTTTGTGAATTGTGATAACCAAAGTTGATGATGAAGCAAGGGTTGTTTTGTGGTGTGTCATGACAATGTTAGCAACTTTGCAAAAGGGATGATTGATGATTCTATACCCTAACACAAGAATATCCAAACTTTTGCCTACTATTACAAAAGAGTCCAGGCGGTTAATCCGTTAATTCCCACGGACTTGAATGACACGTGGTGCGTCCTTCCTTTATTGTTTATTATATATATGTATAAGTTACGAGAATCAGACCGATCAATAAACCGAAAAAATTACAGGTTTACTAGTTTATTAGTTCAATCGAAATTTAATCGATTTAATTAAATATTAAAAAAATCATTAAAAAATTTATATATAATTTTAAATATATAAATTCATCCTATAATTCTTTATCAATAGATCTGAAATGCTCTAAATTTCATGCTTTCTAAAACCAAAATAAATAAATTGATAAAAAAATTTCAACTAAATAAAGAAACTCTTCGTCACAAATTATAATTAACAACAACTCAGACTCAATCCAAAAAATTAACAAATTATTCCAAAATCATTCTAATAAACAACTCCTCTGAATCATTATAATCAACAAAAAACAAAATAAAAAAACAAAAACAGCAACTCAATGGTTACAATCAAGCAAAAAAAGGATTCAACAGCAACAAAAGTTCTGTCCAGAAATTAGACTCCAAAATCAACAGAAGAGCAATTCAGAATCTGAGGATCATTATAATCAACTCTAGTTTCATAAACATTGGCAACTCAAAATAAAATAACAAATTCACAAAATCAGTAACACAAAATATCTGAGGATCAATAACAAATTCTTTCCAGAAAATTTAACAAAATAAGCACAAGTTTCATAAACATTAGCAACTAAGAATAAAATAATGAATTCACAAAATCAGTAACAAAATATCTAAGGATCAATAACAAATTCTTTCCAGAAAATTTAATAAAATAAGCACAAATTAACAAAATCAGTAACTCAGAATGATAAACCCTGAATCAACAACTTAATTGTTAACAGTAAAACTAGAAAACACAGAGGAGACGAGGAGGAGGCGGCGACACCGGCGAACACAGTATTATCAAAATCCAAGTCACAATGCTTACCGGCGGCGAGGAGGAAAGGGAGTGACGACGATGACAGAGGAGACGACGAACACAAAGGAAGAGCACTCGAATAGAAAAGACGACGACGGCCACAGAGCTTCCACACGACGGCAAGGGAGCTTCCTACGATCGCGACATAGCTTCCTAGGATGGCGGCGGAGCTTCCTACAACGACTACAAAGCTCTTACGATGGTGACGAAGCTTCCGCACGTGACGCCTTTACCCAGCGGAGACGAGTTCGGCGATGACAATGAAGCATCGTTGCGGGGCTCTAGGGGCTGCGGGGCGCGGTGGCTGCGGTGACTAGAAGGCTGGAAGGCTAGCTTGTGCTTTCAATTTAAAATTTGCAGTTTAGAGAGGAGAGGAGAGGAGAGGAATTGGGTTGGGTGCGATAGGGATTTAGGGTTTTCCTTTATTATTTTTTTAGAATTTAAAATGGTGCCGTTTGAACTTAAGTGGGAGGGGGTTTGAACCAGAAACCTTGTAAAAAATTGATCGGTTCCAACGATTCACCGGTTAATTGTCGATTTGACCAGTTTTTTACTGGTTTTTTGCCAAGCAGTTTAGGGGACTAATCGAACCAGCCTGGTGACAGGTTTTTGGTTAACCCAATTGAAACGATCAGTCTGGTTCAGATTCCAGAACTATGATATATATATATATATATATATATATATATATATATATATATATATATATATATATATATATATATATGCAATTTACTTAAATAAAACAAATGAAGCAAATATTTACCTAAATACAACAATTGACAATTGGTTACTTACTTGTTCTATTTATATTATATTGAAACTGTGAAACCCCTTCCACTTTTTAGGAAAAACACATAAATCGTGGTACCCCTTCTACAGTTTATGAAGAGAGAAAAAATTACATAAATCGTGATACTTCTATCACGGTTTATGAACAAGCAAACAAACACATAATCCTTTCTTTTCCTACCACGATTTATGAGGAGTGAAAAGTCTATATATACATGGTGAAATCTATTATGTAGAAGAGGATCATTTTTACAATGGCAAATGAGGAAGAGAGTTTCCTAGTGCTGGTGCATTGCTCTGGAAAAATTACTAGAAGCAAGAAATATGGTGTGAAATTCAGTGACTGAGAATCCTTGAGTGTATTTATCAGTTTATCGAATACCTTGTCAGATCTAAAGAATAGCATATTGTAAAAGTTTTGGATGTTTGGGAGAAAGTGGGTGAAGAAGTTATTTTATAAGATCCCTATTGCAGTTTTTGTCTACCAGTGTGAAATATAATACGTTTGTAATAGCGTCTGATGAAGATCATCGGGTTCTGTTTCATTGTTATAGGAGTTTTCTAGAGGTCAGAATACACGAGTTGTACACTAAGTTGGATGTTGGTGTCGACAGTTCTGGGGCATCAGCTCCAATTCCTCACTCGACTACCACGGGTGGTGCTTCTAGTCGATGGATGCGGTTGCACCAGCTCATCTGTACGTTGCATCTCCTTTTTTTGCGACTGATTTGGACCGTACTATGACAGTTGGTTCTGTACCATTCGAGAACCATTCGGTTCGACAGCAGACAGATGAGTTAGCTATTGGTCCTGACATTATTCCTGATGTTGTAGGGTTGGGAGAATCTGATCGAGTTGAGAATGCAATGTGGGATAATGACTCAGACTAGGAGCCTGTTGATATAGTTGGGGACAGTGACGACGATACAGGTGCCAATCCACATACACAACATGGCCCTTCAAGTTCTGGCACACAGTAGTACCCTCCGCACTTTTCAACTCTAAACTTGGATGGTATGGTGCAGCAGTTGGATGAAGATACTGCCTATGTGGGTTCTTCTACAGAATTTCAGATTGGCAATCATTCTAGAATAAAGAGGAAGCTATTTTGAGTGTGAAGGATTATAGCGTCTGTCGAGGTATTGAGTACAGGATCTTAGAGTCAGATCGTCTGAAGTATCATGGGAATTGCAAGGAGTTCAGCAAAGGTTACAATTGGCTGATTTGCATCTCTCTTCATGCATGAAAGGGCAATTGGAAGGTAAGAAGGTATAATGGTCCGCACACTTGCTTGGCTACCTCGATTTTGAGTGACCACCAGTAGCTTGATTACCATGTTATCTGTGCGAGGATCTATCCATTGGTCAGAGCGGATGCTGCCGTTATGATAAAGGTCTTGCAGGAAGCATCGGAAGCCAATTATGGAATTAGGCCTAGTTACAGGAAGGTTTGGATGGCAAAGCAGAAGGCAATAGTGCAAATATATGGAGATTGGGAAGAGTCATATGTTGAGTTGCCACGTTGGATGCTAGGGATGCAATCCACCATGGCCGGCACAGTTGCAACGTTGAAGACTTCTCTGGTTAGAGTCGGGGATTAGTTCGATGAGTCTACAATCTACTTTCATCGTCTTTTTTGGATATTTCCACCTTGCATCGAGGCCTTTCGACATTGCAAACCCCTCGTGAGCATTGACAGTACCCACTTTTATGGAAAGTATAGAGGTACCTTGCTGCTGGCTATAGCACAAGATGAAAACTTGAACATTTTGCCGGGAGCGTTTGCACTTGTGGAGGGAAAAATGCGGAGTCGTGGTCTTTTTTCTTGTCCAACCTACAATAGCATGTGACGCCATAGGAAGGTATTCTTGTTATCTTCGACAGGCATAACAGCATCAAAGCTGCCCTTAAGGCCCCTGATAGTGGTTGGCTGCCTTCGCGTGCTTATCGAGTATTCTATATTCGTTATGTGGCTGCAAATTTTAGCCTGAGCTTCAAAGGTCAAGACGCGAGATGACTATTGGTGAATGTTGCTTATGCGAAGACTGAGGCAGAGTTTGATTACTGGTTTGACATTATGCGGACTAAGAATTCGGTTATATGACAAGTGGACTAATCGGATGGAATATGACAAGTGGACCTAGCATTAGGATAGTGGGAGATGGTTTGACCACATGACAACCAATATTAGTGAATGTGTGAATTTTGTGTTAAAGGGTAGAGGACAAATGGCAGAGGCAGAATTAGGAACTGGCCATGAATTTTGTCAGGCGTTGGCGAAAGCAATAGAGCGTAACCTGAGAGACTCGAAATGCTTTACCGTCACTTTGTATGTTAGGCACCAGTCAAAGTATACCGTGGATGAGACAACCCCGACTGATAACTTCTCGCTTGGCAACTATCGAGTTTCTCTTAGGATCACACATGTGACTGTAGCAATTTTCAGGCTTTGCATTACCCATGTTGCCACGCTATTTCATGTTGCACCTACTCGCGTCTCAATTGGGCCTCATATGTTCATGATGTCTATCGTATGACTGAGGTGTTCAACGTGTATAAAGATGGGTTTGTGCCCCTATTCCAGAAGGACTTTGGCCGCCATATGATGGTCTCACTGTCATCCCAGACTCTAACATGAGTCGTGCAAGAGATGGACGGCCAAGATCAAACAGAATCCGGGGTAGCATGGATCAGACTGCTCCTAACCAACCGAAGCGCTGTGCGCTCTGCCACCAGCCCGGTCATACGCACAGGAATGGTGACCAGCGAGAACATACTGTTGCCAGGAATGCATAGATGCTAAGATGATTTTTTTTCTTTTGTTTTTAAGTTCATTGTATGATGTAACTTTAAGTCGTTTAATATTAGATGTTATGATGAACCTATCCGGTAGTGTACCATATTGTAGTAGTTTAAAATCATCATTAACGTAATAGATGTTATGTTTCATGTCATGCGTAAAATGGATTCACAATGAAATAAAAAAGTTACTACATCGGTATCCATAAGACAATATCATAAAACATACACATTGAAACAGAGTATCACGAGACATATATACGCATAATGCAATATCATAAGACATATATAAGACAATATCACGAGTCATACATAAGACACATGTAATACCCTAAATATGCATAACACAATGTCATAAGACATAAGTAGTACCTTAAATATGGCTACACAATGCTAATTCGAATCCTCTGTGGTATCATCGTCATCAATGTCAAAACCACCGAGCAAGTGAGATCCTGTGCCACATCTAGTAGGATGCCTCACCCTAGTCGGTCGCTGAACATGCTCCGCTCGGGACGTAGAGGACGGTACGGAACCAAATGCTGATGTGGAAGTCCCTCCTATAGTGAACCATGTGTCATATGGACTACCTGTAGGCTCATTGAGATCCACTACAAACTGTGGCAGAACACTTTGCATCTGTGGCTGAACATCCTGCATCTGTGGCTGGTACTCGGCAACCTGTGACTGAACATCTGGCATATATGGCCTATAATGGATAGCATCGTCGTCCCTTAGCATGTCTGCCATGTCCATATAGAATTGTGACTCACTGACATGATCTCCAAAATCAGTAAACACCTGTGTCCCGGCGTCCTCGAACAACTAAGAGCCGCCCCAACATTGTAGGAGCCATGATCGAGCCCAGTATCTAAACCTCCGACACCCACACCCGCAGTATGATCTACCTGCTCTGCACTCGCTGAACAATTCCTAAAACCACTTCCATGCAGGTCTTTCATTGTCCATCAAATGCTCAAGGCCAGTGAGGCATCCACTAACAGCCACCCCATCAATGGCCAAACCTAGCTGATATGCCATATCCTGCAGAGTGATGGTGCATTCTTCAAACGGCATGTGGAAGGTGTGCATCTCAGGACGCCACCTCTTAGTGAATGCGCTAAGTAGAGGCTTATCAACCCAGAACCAGTGACTATTCAATCTAGTCGAGTGATACAGATCTGCAGTTTCCAAATAAGGTATGATCCATTCATGTAGAGGCATATTCTGTTGTCTCCTAACACAAGAAAGACACCTAGTCGGTTGCAACATGTAGAAGACAACATTATTTCGACACTCTTCCACTTTTAAAAATATACAGTTCATTAACGAAAAGATTAATTCAACACATATCAAATTATTACAAAATATGGTTAACTAACAAAAAAATTAATTCGCAAAAAATCAAATTTTAAAAAAATATGGTTCACTAACGAAAAAATTAATTCGCACAAAATCAAATTAAAAAAAATATGGTTCTTTAATGAAAAAAAATTAATTCCACAGATATCAAATTTTAAAATAATTTGGTTCACTAACATAGAAAATTAATTCGCACAAAATCAAATTTTAAAAAAATATGATTCACTAACGAAAAAATTAATTCACAAAAAATCAAATAAAAAAAATATTATTCTTTAACAAAAAAATTAATTCCACAGATATCAAATTTTAAAATAATTTGGTTCACTAACATAGAAAATTAATTCGCAAAAAATCAGATTTTAAAAAAACATGAATCATTAACGAAAAATTTAATTTGATAAACATAATTTAACGTGAAAATGACTACACTATAAATTACTTACGAATTCAAAAGCACACATAACATTGTAACATATAAATTAAAAAAAATTAACTCCTTACTAATGAAATTTTAACATATAAAAAACTAATCTCTTGGTTGATATTTTCAGCCATGTGAGCAACGCCATTCAAATGGTACATGCGATCTTGGTCTTCCCTGACTCCACCACTTCAGGGTCTTGCTACCCCCGGATTCTCTCCCAAATGCTCCCCTCCAACAATTTTACCCCAACAATGTAATCAGTCACTTGGTCTCGCAGATTATGTATATATATAGCTACTCATAAACCATAAAAGCGATACCACGATTTATGTCACAATATTTTTTACGTAAATTGTGGAAGAGGTACCACGGTTTACGCCCACATGTTTCTCTTTTTAAACTGTGAAAGGGTACTACGGTTTATGGGTGTCCTACTAGCCTCTCAAATTAGCTTAACAACACTAACATTTCTATATTTAACTGGTTTGCAAGAGAGAATTAGTACAATTGATGAAAACTTATATAAAGTTATTGTATATATTTTATTAAGACACGTATTTAAGTATTTTTTTAATTTGTTGTTTGAAGACGTTTTGAATAGAGAAATTCTAAATGCATGGAGAAACTTTAAAAACTTGAGGCCAGTTATTTTATATTTTGAGGTGCTTACTAATTAGCAAAAAATTTATAAATACGAGAAAAAATAATTCTTTTTATAGAAAATGTTAAGTGCCCGTGTGTGTTAAGTACAATTTTCCTTTATATATTACATGGTTATTGTTATTTAATTTAGAATAAAAGTTTTTTTTTTCGATTTTAACCATTTATTTGATGGATATTGTGTCTCCTAACAATTATCAAAATATAAATCGATTTTCACCTATTATTGTATTTGTTCCATCTAATTGCTGGAATCGGGTTGCAGTAGGTCACACGCTGACATGTCAGGTAATATGTCTATGTGACTTTATCTCCTTCCTAATATGGACAAATTGCCCCATGAACTCCTCAATTTCTCAATCGTCCAGCATGATCTCTCCACCACTTTTTCTGCTCCCTCTCCACCGCCGCCTCCTCCCTTTCCCTTCAAAACTCACTTTCCCTCCACCTAAATCCCCGCCATCGTAAAAACCTTCATCTCCGATCCAAAATGAAACACAAGTGGTTGGAGCAAGAGAAACAAACCCTTCTGTCAAAACCACTTTGAACTAGTCTGCTCCGGCACCCTTGTTAAGCTCAAGACCTGGGAGAAGAAGTTCAAACCTATCGCTGACCACGTTAACTCTCTACACCACAACCGCGATCCCCGCCTTCCCTTTCGTGTGATCATGGTGCGACGTCTCCATAAAGGTCCAGAACATGCACCACAAGTACCTTGGCATCAAGTAGAATATCCAAGCTCTCTTGCCTCACTCTTTCAACTGGTCTGATGGTCTCAATCACTGGGAGAATTTTCTTTATCACGACGAAGTTTTCGGAGATATTCCTTCATGTTCCTTGATTACAAAAAATGGTTCTAATTTTATGATTTCGTTGCGAAGCCTTGAATTTTTAGGTTTTGATGATGATATTATTGATCCTCAGACTTAACAAGTTGAATATCATTATTTTTATTGTGGACATGTTTTCTAATAGAGTGAAATTTAACTTCAATGTGTTTTATTCTAGAGTACAAAATTGGGTTTTTAGAAATATTAATGGCACTCATGTTGTCACACATCAAAGGAATATTATATACATTCGACTTGTAGTCAGCTAATTGAGTTTTTAACCAAAGAAGTTGACAACAACATAGAGAGGCAGCGATATACACAGCTTCAGCAGTAGACAACACTATTGTCCCTTGTTTTTTGTTGGTCCATACATTCAAGGCATTTTCAATAGTGCAGCAAATACCACTGGTGCTTCTCCTATCTATTCAGTCACCTACAAAATCAACATCTAAATATCCAATTAAATTAAAAAAATTCAGATTTGGGATACCATAACCCATAATTTGTAGTACCTAGGATGTAGTGAATGATTCTCTTCACTGCACTCATGTGAATCTCTTTGGGTTGGGATTGAAATCTCAAACACAACCCCACACTAAATATTATATCAGGTCTTGAGGCTATTATGTACATGAGTAAACCTATCATTCTTTGATATCTTATCTCTTTAACATCCTTTCCATTTTCATCTTTATTTAGCTTTGTAGAGGGATGCATGAGGTGCTCATAGGCGTAGCAAGTTCTATTTTGAACTTTTTTTACCAACTCTTTAGCATATTTTTCTTGATGAACAAAGATTTTATCCTTCATTTGTTTGATTTGTAGCCCAAAAAAAGGTTAGTTCACCCATGATACTCATCAAATTCACTTGTCATTAAGCTTGCAAATTCTGCACAAAGAGATTCATCAGCGGATCCAAAAACTATATCATCAACATATACTTGGACTAAAATGAAATTATCATTTGAATTCTTTATTGTACCCCTGTGAAAACTATTTTTAAGTAACAAGGAATTAAGTCTCTCATACCAAGTTATAAGAGCTTGTCTTAATCTATAAAGAGCCTTAACTAGTTTGAAAACATGATTAGAAAACATTTCATTTTCAAAATCATGGGGTTGTTCAACATAGACCTCTTTATCTATAATTTCATTTAAAAAAGTATATTTTACGTCCAGTTGGAATAATTTGAATAGCGGTGTGCGACATGGTCAAGTAGCAATTTAATAGCTTCCATTCTGGCCATTGGAGCAAACGATTCATCAAAATTGATTCATCAATTTTTTTTCAAATTTTCTTTGACATTTAAAACAAAACATTTTGTTCCCAAAACATAAAAATATTGTAGAGTAGGAGGATCTCTTTTTCATAGCTCATAAGGTGTCCTTTTTAAGAATTTTCTAACGATGGTTCGGTTCAAAACAGAGCAAGTTGTGTTAACAGCTTCAACCTATAAAACTTGCAAATGCATTCTCACATAGCATGACTCTAGCCATCTCTTAGAGACTTCTATTTTTCCTTTCCACAACTTTATTTTGTTGAGGAGTTCATGGGCATGAGAAATTGTGTGAAATTTTATTTTGATCACAAAAGTTTTCAAACAAATGGTTTTCAAATTTTTTTTCATGGTCACTTCTAATAGAAACGATTTTCAATCTTTTTCATTTTGAACTATTTTGCTAAATTTTTCAAAAACAAGAAAAGCATCATTCTTATGAGTAAGAAAGAAAATCCATTTACCCCCTGTGTAGTCATCCACAATAACTAAGCCACCGAATTTTTCACCTAAACTTTAAGTTCTTGTAGGACCAAAAAAATCAATATGCAGAAAGTTCTAAAACTCTTTTAATCGATACATCTTTCTTAGCTTTAAAAGAAGACTTTGTTTGTTTATCCATTTGACAAGTATCACAAATAATATCTTTGTCAAACTTTATATTAGGAAGACCTCTAACTAAATTTCTTTTGATTAATTTTAAAATTTGAAACATTCTACCATGTCCTAATCTTTTATGCCAAATCCATTTTTCAGAATCAAAAGAAGAGAAACATTTTATATTTTAATTTTTTAAATAATTTAGGGTGAGACCATACAGATTTTCACATCTTTCGGCTATAAATAAGATAGATTCATTTTCTTCATTAACAACTTTATGTTCAAAGCAGTTAAAAGAAACTAAGTACCCAAGATCGCTTAATTAACTAATGCTAATTAAATTATATTTCAAACCATCAACTAAAAGAACATTGTCTATAAAAGTAGAGAAATCTTTATTGACTTTTCGGATGGTAATTATCTTACACTTGCCATTATAATCAAAAGTGATGAAATCACCATTATAGTCATTAAGCATGATGAAATTAGAGTTTCCTGTCATGTGCCATGAGTATCCGCTGTCCATAAACCACATGTCTTTCTTTCTTTTGGATGCTAGACAAATCTACATAAGCTTTAAAAAGACTTAAGTATCCAAATTAATTTGGATCCTTTAATGTGAATTTTCTTGGCTGCTCAAGGTCATTATAATCTAGCACAATAGTGTAAACTTTATCTCCATACTTCTTTAAAAAGATGAAGCATTGCTTATAAGTATTCCAAGTCTATTGCATCTATAACAAAATTTTTTTTTGCTAAATTTGTAAAATTGCATGAAAAATTTCTGTTTTGATTATATGAAGTAAAAGCTTCATGTGAATGATTTTTGAAAATAGTGGTACTTCCTTCTTTAGATCCCGAACTAGTTTTTTATGAAATGGGTCTTGAATGCCTAAGAGTTTATCCAAGTTATTAGATCCTTGAACAAATTTTGATAAATTAAAATTCAAAGACTTTATGGTTTCATGCAGTTTTTCATTTTCAGCACTAGGCAGATTTTTCTTGTAAACTCTGAATTTTATTTTTTAAATCATTAATTTCTCTTTTCAAAACATCATTTTCATTTTTTAAATTTACAACAGATGTATGTTTTATAATAAATATCTAATTTTGCTTTCAAAGAAGACATGTCATATCTCAAATCTTTGATTTCTTTCTTATACTTTGAGTATTTGGACAAACATTTACTAGAGTTATGAGTTAAATAATCAATAATCTCATGCAATTCTTCAGTAGTACAATCATAAAGATTTACCTCATTTTTAGATTCTTTGTCCTTAGTCATAAGATATACATCCTCATCATCATCAGATCAATTTCCAAATCTTCCCAAGTAGCCATAAAAACTTTCTTGTTTTCTTCTTTTTGCTTTAGCGTTGGACATTCATATTTGAAATATCCTGGTTCTTTGTAGCAGTGATAGTTTCCTTTGTTTTCTTTCTTGTCCTCCTTAGAGGAAGCACGTATTTTCTACATTTATATCTTATCATTTTTCTCAACCTTCTTGTAAAGAAAACTATTTCATTGTCATTGGAAAAGTTCTCATCTGATTCAGTTTCAACCATCAATTTCAGAGCAACACTTTCTTCTTGTTTTCTGTCTTCAAATGAGTGGTTTCATTTGCTAGAAGCGTTCCTCTTAACTCATCACAAGTGATTTGGTTAAGATTATTTCCTTCTTGTACTGCAGTAGTTTTTGTCTCCCACTTTTTTACGATACTTAGAATCTTCCTAACCAGCTCCTTTTCGGTGAATGATTTTCGATGAGCGGATATTTTATACGCTTTTTGGTGGTATTTTCTTGTAGTTTTTAGTATGCTTTAGTTACTTTTTAGTATATTTTTATTAGTTTTTATGCAAAAATCACATTTCTAGACTTTACTATGAGTTTGTGTGTTTTTCTGTGATTTCAGGTATTTTCTGGCTGAAATTGAGGGACTTGAGCAAAAATTTGATTCAGAGGCTGAAAAAGGACTGCAGATGCTGTTGGATTCTGACCCTCCTGCACGCGAAATATATTTTCTGGAGCTACAGAAGCCCAATTGGCGCGCTCTTAATTGCGTTGAAAAGTAGACATCTTGGGCTTTCCAGCAATGTATAATAGTCCATACTTTTCTCGAGATTTGATAGCGCAAACTGGCGTTTTAACGCCAACTTTTTACCCTTTTCTGGCATTAAACGCCAGTACTGGCATAAAAGTTGGAGTTAAACGCCCAAACTGGCACCAAAGCTGGCGTTTAACGCCAGGAATAGCCTCTACATGTGAAAGCTTCAATGCTCAGCCCAAACACACACCAAGTGGACCCCGAAAGTGAATTTCTGCACTATCTATCTTAGTTTACCCATTTTCTGTAAACCTAGGTTACTAGTTTAGTATAAAAGCTACTTTTAGAGATTCATTTTGTACCTCATGATATTTTATATCTGAATTTGTGTCTTCTACGACATGAGTCTCTAAACCCCATGGTTGTGGGTGAGGAGCTCTGCTGTGTCTCGATGGATTAATGCAATTATTTCTGTTTTCTATTCAATCACGCTTGTTTTTATTCTAAGATATTCATTCGCACTTCAACATGATGAATGTGATGATCTGTGACACTCATAATCATTCTCAACTTATGAACGCATGACTGACAATCACTTCCATTCTACCTTAGATTGAGTGTGTATCTCTTGGGTTCCTGGTTTACGAGTTTGATTGCCTCTCCTGACAACAGAGCGTTCAAATCTGTGAAACCAGAATCTTCGTGGTATAATCTAGAATCAATTGGCAGCACTCTTGAGATCCGAAAAGTCTAAACCTTGTCTGTGGTATTCCGAGTAGGATCTAGGAAGGGGTGACTGTGACGAGCTTCAAACTCACAAATGTTGGGCGTAGTGACAGTGTGCAAAAGGATCAATGGATCCTATTCCAGCACGAGTGAGAACCAAAAGATGATTATCCCTACAGAATCCATAGTTGGACCATTTTTACTGAGAGGATGGATGGTAGCCATTGACAGCGGTGATCCACCAACATACAACTTGCCATGGAAGGAACCTTGCATGCATGAAGAGGATAACAGTCGGAAAGTAGAGATTTAGAAGACAGAGCATCTCCAAAATCTCAACATGTTCTCCATTACTGAATCACAAGTACTTTTCAATTCATGTTATTTATTCTTCATGAACAAAATCATATTTATCATTAATCTCCTGACTAAGAGTTACAAGATGACCATAGCTTGCTTCAAGCTGGCAATCTCCGTGGGATTGACCCTTACTCACGTAAGGTATTACTTGGACGATCCAGTGCACTTGCTGGTTAGTTGCACGGAGTTGTGTATCACGATTTCGTGTACCAAGTTTTTGGCGCCGTTGCCAGGGATTGTTCGAGTTTGGACAACTGACGGTTCATCTTGTTGCTTAGATTAGGAATAATTTATTTTTGTTGGTTTAGAGTCACTAAATTTGAGTGTTTTGTTTGAGTTTAGTTTCATGTTCTAAGTTTGGTGTCCTCTTTGTGTTTTTCCTTTTAATTTTCGAAAAAAAGTTGTGTTTGGTTTTCTAAAAATTCTAAGTTTGGTGTCTTTTGTTGCTTATTATCTTATACATTTTCGAATTATTCGTGTTCCAAGTATAAAAATTTTTAAGTTTGGTGTCCTTTGTGTTCTTATTTTCTTAAAAAAATTTTCAAAAAGTGTTCTTGGTGTTCATCTTGACATTCAAAATTTTCTTTTTTTCTATTGTTTTAGTCAAAAAATTTCAAGTTTGGTGTCACTTTGTTGTTTTTCTCTCCACATTAAATTCAAAAATAAAAATATCTTTTCCTTTAAGTCCTCATAAAATTTCGAATCCCTTGTGTTGACTTGGTCAAAATTTTTAAAATCATATCTTTTTCAAAACTTTCCAGCCACTTTCTCTCTCTTCATTTTTCAAAAATCCTCACCCAAAATCCTCCATTTATTTTATTTTATTTTATTTTATCTTCTCTTATTTTCGATTTTCAAAAAAAATCATAAATAAACAAAAGAATAATTTTTTTTTACAATCCACATCATCTCCTTTTTCTCCATCATGGACCTAAGTGGAAATGAACAGTCCAGAAGGACTCTGGGGTCATATGCTAACTCCACTACTGCTTCATATGGGAGTAGTATCTGTATACCCCCCATAAGAGCTAACACTTTTGAGATAAATCCTCAGCTCATTATCATGGTGCAGCAAAACTGCCAGTATTCCAGTCTTCCACAGGAAGAGCCTACTGAGTTTCTGGCACAATTATTACAAATTGCTGACACAGTATGTGATAAGGAAGTGGATCAGGATGTCTACAGATTTTTGCTGTTTCCATTTTCTGTAAAAGACTAAGCTAAGAGGTGGTTAAATAACCAACCCAAAGCCAGCATAAGGATGACACAGCTAAGGCTGGACATCCAAGGCTTTAACCAAGAGGATCATGTATCCCTTTATGATACCAGGAAGAGGTATAGAGAGATGCTAAGGAAATGCCCCTCTGAAATGTTTTCAGAGTGGGTGCAGTTAGACATCTTCTACTATGGGCTTATAGAAAAGTCCAGATATATCTAGACCACTCAGCTACTGGATCTATACACATGAAAAAAATAATTGAAGACGCTCAAGAGCTCATAGACACAGTTGCTAGAAATCAGCATCTGTACTTAAGTAGTGAGTCTACCATGAAAGAAGAAGCTAAGGCAGTATCCACTGAACTTAGTCCTCCGGAATAAGTTGTTGAATTCAATCAGTAATTATGTTATTTAACAGAACAGCTAGCAGAGTTTAAGGCAATGCTACAAGAAACCAAGGATGCTAACCAAAGTTTGGAGAAATAATTGAATCAAACAAAACAACAGTTATCCAGACAAATAATGGAAGAATTCCAAGCTATTCAATTAAGGAGTGGGAAGACATTAAATGTCTCAATTCAAGGCAACAGAAAGTCAAGGAATGAACAACCAACAGAGGATGAGCAAAGCACTGTCCAAAATCCCTCTGAGGACAGTAAGAGCCCCGAGAGGAATAATTCTGGCGTTCAAATGCCAGAAAAGAGTGAAAAATTGGCGTTAAATGCCCAGTGAAAGCCCATTCCTGGCATTCAAACGCCAGAAAAGGGTGAAAAACTGGCGTTGAACGCCCAATCCATGACCAGTTTTGGAATTCAAATGCCAGAAAAGGGCGGAAAATTGGCGTTAAACGCCCATCCAACCCCTAATCATGGCGTTCAAACGCCAATGAGGGATCAGACACCTGAAAGTGCTGATACTAACCCTCCTAAAAAGGCTTCTCCAACCACCTCTATAGGAAATAAACCTGCAGCAACTAAGGTTAAAGAATACAAAGTCAAGATGCATTATCCTCAGAAACTCTGCCAAGCAGAACAGGATAAATAATTTGCCCGCTTTGCAGACTATCTCAGGACTCTTGAAATAAAGATTCCGTTTGCAGAGGCACTTGAGCAAATACCCTCTTATGCTAAGTTCATGAAAGAGATTTTAAGTCATAAGAAGGATTGGAGAGAAACTGAAAAAGTTCTCCTAATTGAAGAATGTAGTGCAGTCATTCTGAAAAGCTTACTAGAGAAGCTTAAGGACCCCGGAAGCTTTATGATACCATGCACATTAGAGGGTATTTGTACCAAGACAGCTCTATGTGATCTAGGGGCAAGTATTAACCTGATACTTGCATCCACTATCAGAAAGCTTGGTTTGATTGAAGAAATCAAACCAACCCGAATATGTCTCCAACTTGCTGATAGCTCTATTAAAATGCCATCAGGCGTGATTGAGGATATGATTGTCAAAGTTGGGCCATTTGCCTTTTCCACTGACTTTGTAGTGTTGGAAATAGAGGAGCACAAGAGTGCAATTCTCATTCTAGGAAGACCTTTCCTAGTAGCTGGACGAACTCTCATTGATGTCCAAAAAGGGAAAGTGACCCTGAGAGTCAATGAGGATGAGTTTTAAGTTGAATGTTGTCAAAGCTATGCAGCATCCAGACACTTCAAGAGATTGCATGAGTATTGATATTATTGACTCCCTGGTGGAGGAGATCAATATGACTGAGAGTCTCGAATCAGAGCTAGAAGATATCTTTAAAGATGTTCAGCCTGACTTGGAGGAATAAAAAAAAAACAGAAGAACCTCTGATAACTCCTCATAAGGAAGAGAAGCCTCCTAAACCCGAGCTCAAACCACTACCACCATCCCTGAAATATGCATTTTTGGGAGAATGACACTTTTCCAGTGATCATAAGCTCTGCTTTAGATCTACAGGAAGAGGAAGCACTAATTTAGGTGCTAAGGACACACAAGACAGCTCTTGGGTGGTCCATAAGTGATCTTAAGGGCATTAGCCCAGCCAGATGCATGCACAAGATTCTATTAGAGGATGATGCCAAGCTAGTGGTTTAGCCACAGAGGCGGCTGAATCCAGCTGTGAAGGAGGTGGTGCAGAAAGAGGTTACTAAATTACTAGAGGCTGTGATGATTTATCCTATTTCTGATAGCCCCTGGGTGAGCCCTGTCCAAGTTGTCCCCAAGAAGGGATGCATGACAGTGGTTCCTAATGAAAAGAATGAACTAGTTCCTACAAGAACAGTCACAGGGTGGCGCATGTGTATTGACTACAAAAGGCTCAATACAGCCACCAGAAAGGATCATTTTCTTTTACCATTCATAGACCAGATGCTAGAAAGATTAGTAGGTAATGACTATTACTAATTTTTGGATGGCTATTCAGGTTATAACCAAATTGCAGTAGATCCTCAAGGTCAAGAGAAAATAGCATTCACATGTCCACATGGAGTATTTGCCTACAGAAGGATGACATTTGGTCTGTGCATTGCACCTGCAACCTTTCAGAGATGCATGCTCTCTATTTTTTCTGATATGGTGGAAAAATTCCTGGAAGTCTTCATGGATGACTTCTCAATGTTTGGAGACTCATTCAGCTCCTGTCTTGATCATCTAGCACTTGTTCTAAAAAGGTGCCAAGAGACTAACCTGGTTTTAAACTGGAAAAAATGTCACTTGATGGTGATTGAAGGAATTGTCCTTGGGCATAAAATTTTGAACAAAGGAATATAGGTGGATCAAGCTAAGGTAGAGGTAATTGAAAAATTACCACCATCTGCCAATGTTAAGGCAATCAGAAGCTTTCTGGGGTATGCAAGATTCTATAGGAGGTTTATAAAGAATTTTTCAAAAATTGCAAAATCTCTAAGCAATCTGCTAGCTGCTGATACACCCTTTGTCTTTGACACAGAGTGTCTGCAGGCGTTTGAGTCTCTGAAAGCTAAGCTGGTCACAGCACCAGTCATTTCTGTACCAGACTGGATATTTCCATTTGAACTAATGTGTGACGCCAGTGACCATGCTATTGGTGCAGTATTAGGACAATGGCATAAAAAGCTTTTGCACATCATTTACTATGCCAGCCGTGTTCTGAATGACGCATAGAAGAATTATACAACCACAGAAAAAAGAGCTACTTGCAGTGGTTTATGCCATTGATATGTTTAGATCCTATTTAGTATGATCAAAAGTGATTGTGTATACTGACCATGCTGCTCTTAAATATCTACTCACAAAGCAGGATTCAAAACCCAGGCTTATAAGATGGGTGTTGCTTCTGTAAGAGTTTGATATAGAAATAAGAGACAGAAAAGGGACAGAGAACCAAGTAGCAGATCACCTGTCCCGAATAGAACCAGTAAAAGGGGCGTCCCACCCCTCTACTGAGATCTCTGAAACCTTCCCGGATGAGCAACTCTTTGCTATTCAGGAAGTACCATGGTTTGCAGACATTGCAAACTATAAAGCAGTAAGATTCATACCCAAAGAGTACAGCAGGCAGCAAACAAAAAAATTAGTCACTGATGCAAAGTACTACTTATAGGATGAACCATATCTCTTTAAGAGATGTGGAGACGAAATGATCCGTAGGTGTATGCCCAGAGAAGAGGCACAGAAGATCCTATGGCATTACCATGGATCACAATATGGAGGACATTTTGGAAGTGAGCGGACAGCCACAAGAGTCCTCCAATGTGGTTTCTACTGGCCTACTCTCTATAGAAACTCCCGAGAGTTTGTACGTAGTTGTGACAGTTGCCAAAGAGCTGGCAATCTACCTCACAGTTATGCCATGCCTCAGTAAGGGATCTTAGAGATTGAGTTGTTTGATGTATGGGGTATTGACTTCATGGGGCCCTTCCCACCATCATACTCAAACACTTACATTCTGGTGGCAGTAGATTATGTATCTAAATGGGTAAAGACAATTGTCACACCCACTAATGATACTAAGACGGTGCTGAAGTTCCTCCAGAAATACATCTTCAGGAGATTTGGTGTCCCCAGAATACTAATCATTGATGGAGGAACTCATTTCTGAAAAAAGCAGCTTGACTCTGCTCTGATCTAATATGGAATTAACCATAAAGTGGCAACTCCATATGATCCACAGATAAATGGGTAGGCTGAAGTCTCAAATAAAGAACTAAAATGAATCCTGGAATAGACGGTAAGTACCCGTAGAAAGGATTGGGCAAGGAGTCTGGATGATGCTCTATGGGCATACAGAACTGCATTCAAAACTCCTATAGGGACCTCTCTATACCAGCTTGCGTATGGAAAAGCATGTCACCTGCCAGTGGAACTGGAACACAAGGCCTACTGGGCAACCAGATTCCTAAACCTTGATGCCAAGTTAGCTGGAGAGAAAAGATTACTCCAGTTAAATGAGCTAGAGGAATTCAGACTCAATGCTTTCAAAAATGCAAAACTTTACAAAGAGAAAGCAAAAAGGTGGCATGACAAGAAACTGTCATCCAGAGTCTTTGAGCTAGGACAGAAGGTTCTGCTGTTTAACTCTAGGCTCAGATTGTTCCCCGGGAAATTGAAATCCCGGTGGAGGGGACCATATATGATCACAAGTGTGTCAGCATATGGATATGTAAAGCTTCAGGATGTTGACTCTGACAAAAAGTTCATTGTTAATGGACAAAGAGTCAAACATTATCTTGAAAGCAATGTTGAGCAAGAATGCTCAAAACTGAGACTAGACTAAAGCTCACTAAAAGTCCAGCTAAAGACAATAAAAAAGCACTTGCTAGGAGGCAACCCAGTCATTAGCAAAGGTTCTTGATATTTAAATAATAATTATAGGAGTTTGATATAAATTATCTTTAAGGTTGATTATCCAAATGTAGAAGTTCACAGAGTTACAGAAGGATTCAGAGCACAAAGCAGAGAAAAAGAGCTCACTAGCTCGAAAACGCCAGTAGGAGGTATTTTGGGCGTTTAACGCCAGTAAAGATACCTTTCTGGGCGTTAAACGCTAGAATGGGCACCATTCTGGGCGTTTAACGCCAAAATTACAGCATCTTGGGTGTTTAGAAAAACGCCCAGTGATAAAAGTTTTTTGGCGTTTAACGCTAGCCAGGGTACCTGGCTGGGCGTTAAACGCCCAAAATGGCCAACAATTGGGTGTTAAACACCAAAAAGGATAGGGGGAGGAGATTTTGTTTTCACTTCATTTTTTTTCAAATTTTCATATTTTAATTCATAATTTTCTGCATAAACATGTTACAAATTTTCATCTCTTAAATTCAATTTTCAAAAATTTAATAATCTTCTAAATTCTTTTTAATTTTCTTTCAAAATCTCTTTCAAATCTTTTTCAAAAACTCATCTATCTTTTCTATTTCTTTCCAAATCTTTTCTAACTCATCATATCTTCTTTTAATTCTTAGACACATCAACAAAAATTGAGATTTAACTTCTTTATATCTTTTCCATATCTTTTGAATTTTAAAATCTCATCTTTTCATATCATGATTCATATTTTCTAAATCATATATTTCTATCATATATTTTTTAATATTTTCGAAACCCACCCCTCCCTTTTAAATACACGTTCGGCCATCTCCATCAATCCACCATTCGAATCTGTCTCCCCCTCTATTCTTCTCCTTTCCTTTCTTTTGCTTGAGGACAAGCAAACCTCTAAGTTTGGTGTGTTTTCCATGATCATTGAGCAAAAACTCACCAAGATCATGGTCCCTAAAGGAAAATAAACCACTCTAAGAGGCAAGAAAGAGAATAATCCAAAACCACTTTGGAATCAAGAGAGGTTCTTAACCAAAGAAAATGCAGACCATTACCACAAAATAATGGGTTTGAGGTCAGTAATCCCGGAAGTTATGTTCGATTTGAAAGATGACGAATATCCGAAGATCCAAGAACAGATTCGAAACAGAGGATGGGAAATCCTAGCTAATCTTGAGACAAAGGTGGAAAGAAATATGGTCCAGGAATTCTACTCAAATTTGTGGTTAACAGATAAGCAGAGAATGACGGGAACTGCCTTCCATACCTTTCGAACTATGGTCAGAGGGAAGATTATTTACTTCCACCATGACAAAATAAGAGAGGTCTTCAAGCTGCCTCAACTACAAGATGATTTAGAATCCTTTAATAGAATGGTGAGAGTAAATAAGCGTTTGGACCAAGTTATAGAGGACATATGCCTCCCTGGAACTAAGTGGATAACCAACTCAAAAGGTGTCTGTTCCGAGGGTTACCTGAAACTGTAGGTCGATCTCGGATGAGATCTTCTGTACTGATTGGAGATGACGCGTCCGGCTTGTGCGTGGCGACCGGAGCTATCGTGTCTGACTTGTTGGACTGGCAATGCTGCTGATCCTTCGTCATCGGTGGGTGGTGGTATCTGCAAGGGACTCCGATGCTTAAGTTAACAAGGGTATTAAGCAGGTTTTTAGTAGAATCAAAGTATGAGTGATACCTGGGTACTCCATTGTATTTATAATGGTGTAGAGCGACCTTTTTAGATAAGATAAGTTAGTTATCTTATCTTTATCTTTCAAGTGAGGTCATCTTATCTTCAAAGGAACTGCCCTTCTCTCTGTAGGTTTTGGGCTGCTTTAGGTTTTGGGGCTCGGTCCTCCATTTGGGCCCTTTTTGGGCTTTCCTGGCGATTTGGCCGAGCTCTTTGAGAAGAGGTCGGATAGTCTGACCTGAAGAGGTCAGTCGCCTTGTCGCTAATCATCCCAGTTCGGTCAGCTCGACCCAGGGTATGAACAGTGCCCCTGCTCGAGCTCGGTCTTTTTGAGGTCGAGTCTTAGTCTTGAGACTTCGGACCTTCTTTGGATGAAGCCGAACTCGAGCATTTTGTCGACTTCTTTTGTAGGATTTTCTTCTTTTTTTTGGAATGCAAAACATTTTGTTTCTTAAAAGCGCGCGCTCTTGTATTAGCGCTCTGGCTTTGGGAATGTGCGAGGGTTTTAATACCTTCATAAATTCGATTTTAATGCCCCGTTTCTCTTGGCTTTTATTTCAAATTTTGATACTTGAGAGACGGTTTTCTTTTTTTTTGTAACTTCCCCTCTTTTTTCCTATTCTTCTCTGTGACACGTTCTCTTGATTCTTCGTTGGTGTTTTGCTTCGAGGGACGACTTTCATCGCTCTGTCTTTCCGTGTTTGTCGTCTCCTTCCTACTACAGGTCAGCCTTCTTTCTCTTCTCCTTTTCACGTCGTTCTTATTTTATATCTGATTTTGAGAAAGTTTTGATCTTTACTTTAGAAAGCTTGAATCTTTCTTTGCTTGCTTGTGGCTGATCATTTCTGCAATGTACACCATTTTAGGGCTTCTTCAATTTATATGACCTTTCGCCATTTTTTTATAGTTGATGCTCTTAGGGCTTTGAATGTTGTTACTGCTTCTGATTGTGCCCTCTGGTTTGAAATGAACTTGCTTGATTATGAGAAAGATTGCGTTTTTGATTGTTTTCCACTAGGCATGCTTGATGTTGATGATTCCACTTGCTGATAGACTGATGTATGATGATCTTTTTGATGATGTTTTTACGATTGTCTTTATTTTTTCGAAGTGTTGTCGTTTGAAGGATGGTTTTTTCCCGTTTGAGAGATGCCAAGATGTAGACTTGAAAATTTTTCTGAGCCCTTATTCCTTTGGTGCCTCCAAAGGATGCCCCTGAATCTTTTGGCATAAGTTCTGGGGTTTCGTTTTGTTTGCTATACCTGAATTCTTATCATTTGCATGCTTTTTATTCTGAGTTGTATCCATTTATGCCCGAGCTACTCTTCGTTGACTTGCCCGAGGTGTTTGATTAGTACTTCGAGTAGTTTTAGTAATCCATCTTTTCTTTGATTGTAGGATGGTGGACGAAATTGTGATCACTATTCTTTAAGTTGTACTTTTATGGAATTTGAAATTGGCACGAGTGGACACAACTCCGTTCAACTAACCAGCAAGTGTACTGGGTCGTCCAAGTAATAAACCTTACGCGAGTAAGGTTGATCCCACAGAGATTGTTGGTATGAAGCAAGCTATGGTCACCTTGTAAATCTCAGTTAGGCAGATAAAATTATGGAATTTAGAAAATCAAATAATAAAAGGAAATAATAAAAGGGATACTTATGCAGATTCATTGGTGGGAATTTCAGATAAGCATATGGAGATACTGTATGGCTCACGGACGCCTACTTTCCTACTGCTTCAACTCAATCCTTCTTACTCCTTTCCATGGCAAGCTGTGTATAGGGGTTTACCATTCGACGATGGCTACTTTGAATCCTCTCGGGAAAATGGTCCTCTGCGGCTGTCACTCGCATGGCTAATTGATGAGCGGATAATTTATACGCTTTTTGGCATTGTTTTTATATAGTTTTTAGCAAGTTTGAGCTACTTTTAGGGATGTTTTCATTAGTTTTTATGTTAAATTCACATTTCTGGACTTTACTATGAGTTTGTGTGTTTTTCTGTGATTTCAGGTAAATTCTGACTGAAATTGAGGGATTTGAGCAAAACTCTGAAGAAGGCTGACAAAAGGACTGCTGATGCTGTTGGAATCTGACCTCCCTGCACTCGAAATGGATTTTCTGGAGCTACAGAACTCCAATTGGCGCGCTCTCAACGGCGTTGGAAAGTAGACATCCAGGGCTTTCCAGCAATATATAATAGTCCATACTTTATTCGAAAAATGACGATGTAACTTGGCGTTGAACGCCAAGTACACGCTGCTGTCTGGAGTTAAACGCCAGAAAAACGTCATGATCCGGAGTTGAACGCCCAAAACACGTCATAACCTGGAGTTTGACGCCAAGAAATGCCTTAGCTCGTGGATTAATCAAGCTCAGCCCAAGCATACACCAAGTGGGCCCCGGAAGTGAATTTATGCATCAATTACTTACTCATGTAAACCCTAGTAGCTAGTCTAGTATATATAGGACATTTATCTATTGTATTAGACATCCTGGATTGTATTTTGAATCCTGTGATCACGTTAGAGAGGGCTGGCCATTCGGCCATGCCTGAACTCTTTGCTTATGTATTTTCAACGGTGGAGTTTCTGCACACCATAGATTAAGGGTGTGGAGCTCTGCTGTACCTCAAGTATTAATGAAATTCTATCCTCTTTTATTCAAATCTCTTTTATTCTTATTCCAAGATATTCATTCGTACCCAAGAACATGATGAATGTGATGAGTCAAATTACCCTCATTATCATTCTCACTTATGAACGTGCGTGATTGACAACCACTTCCGTTCTACATGCAACAGAGCTTGAATGCGTATCTCTTAGATTCCCCAACAGAATCTTCGTGGTATAAGCTAGATAGATGGCGGCATTTATGAGGATCTGGAAAGTATCACCTTGTCTGTGGTATTTCGAGTAGGATCCTGGGAATCCGGAAAGTCCAACCTTGTCTGTGGTGTTCCGAGTAGGATTCCGGTAATGAGTGACCGTGACGTGCTTCAAACTTTAACCTGCTGGGCGTTGGTGACAGACGCAAAAGAGGGATTCTATTCCAGTAGGAGCGGGAACCAACCGGTGATTAGCCGTACTGTGACAGAGTGCGTTAGCATAGTTTTCACTGCGAGGATGGGACGTAGCCATCAGCCATGGGTGATGCCTCCAGACTGGTTAGCTGTGCGAGTGACAGCCGCACAGGATATTTCCCCGTGAGGAATGAAAGTAGCCACAGTTGATGGTGAACCCCTATACAAAGCTTGCCATGGAAAGGAGTAAGAAGGATTGAGTAGAAGGAGTAGGAGAGCAGGCGTCCGAGAGCTCTACAGCATCTCCATCCGCTTATCTGAAATGCCCACCAATGAATCTGCATAAGTGTTCTATCCCTTTTATTTCTATCCTTTATTTCTATTTTCGAAAAACCCATAAACTATTTTAATCTGCCTGACTGAGATTTACAAGGTGACCATAGCTTGCTTCATACCAACAATCTCTGTGGATTCGACCATTACTCACGTAAGGTTTATTACTTGGACTACCCAGTACACTTGCTGGTTAGTTGAACGGAGTTGTGAAAATAAACAATGTCATCAGAGTATACAAAAAGAATAGTGATCACAATTTCGTCCACCAAGTTTTTGGCGCCGTTGCCGGGGATTGTTCGAGTATGGACAACTGACGGTTCATCTTGTTGCTCAGATTAGGTAATTTTCTTTCCAAAAATCTTTTTCAAAAATTTTTTCTTTTATTTTTCGTTTTTCTAAAAATGTTTTTCGAAAAAAAAAATTAATAAAAATACAAAAAAATTAGAAAATCATAAAAATCAAAAATATTTTGTGTTTCTTGTTTGAGTATTGTGTTAATTTTAAAGTTTGGTGTCAATTGCATGCTTTTAAAATTTTTCTTGCATTTTTCGAAAATCCCATGCATTCATAGTGTTCTTCATGATCCTCAAGTTGTTCTTGATAAGTCTTCTTGGTTGATCTTGATGATTTCTTGTTTTATGTCTTTTCTTGTTTTTCATGTGCATTTTTGCATTCATATTTTCCATGCATTAAAGATTTTTAAGTTTGGTGTCTTGCATGTTTTCTTTGCATCAAAAATTTTTCAAAATAATGTTCTTGATGTTCATCATGATCTTCAAAGTGTTCTTGGTGTTCATCTTGACATTCATAGCATTCTTGCATGCATTCATTGTTTTGATCTAAAAATTTCATGCATTGAGTACTTTTGTTGTTTTTCTCTTTCATAATTAAAAATTCAAAAAAAAAATATCTTTTCCTTATTTTCCTCCAAATTTTCGAAATTTTGGGTTGACTTGGTCAAAAATTTTTAAAATTAGTTGTTTCTTACAAGTCAAGTCAAAATTTCAATTTTAAAAATCTTATCTTTTCAAAATCTTTTTCAAAAATCATATCTTTTTCATTTTTTTTATATAAATTTCGAAAATTTCAAAAGTCATTTTCAAAATATTTTCAAAATCTTTTTCTTATCTTTAGATCAAATTTTCGAAAATTAGCTAACAATTAATGTGATTGGTTCAAAAATTTGAAGTTTGTTACTTTCTTGTTAAGAAAGGTTCAATCTTTAAATTCTAGAATCTTATCTTGTAGTTTCTTGTTAGTTAAGTAATTTTTAAAATTAAATCTTTTTCAAAATATCTTTTTCAAATATATCTTTTTATCTTTTATTTTATCTTTTTCAAAATTTGATTTCAAAATATCTTATCTAACCTCTTATCTTCTTATCTTTTTCAAAATTTGATTTCAAATCTTTTTCAATCAACTAACTAACTTTTTGTTTGTTTCTTATCTTTTTCAAAACCACCTAACTACTTTTCCCTCTCTAATTTTCGAAAATTCTCCCTCTCTTTTTCAAAAAAATTCTTTTTGTTTTAAATTTTAATTTTAATTATATTTTGTCTTTGATTTTCGAAAATTACTAACTTCTTTTTCAAAAAAATTATTTTCGAAAATCTTCTTTCTCTTTTCTTATTCTTTTTATTTATTTAATTACTAACACTTCTCTTCACCTCTCTTCATCCAAATCCGAATCCATCCTTCTTCTTTCTTCTACCCCTTTCTTCTTCTACTAACATAAAGGAATCTCTATACTGTGACATAGAGGATTCCTCTTTCTTTTCTTGTTTTCTTCTCTTTCTTATGAGCAGGAACAAGGATAAAGGCACTCTTGTTGAAGCTGATCCAGAACCTGAAAGGACTCTGAAGAGAAAATTAAGAGAAGCTAAATTACAACAATCCAGAAATAACCTTTCAGAAATTTTCGAACAGGAGAAGGATATGGCAGCTGAAAATAATAATAATAATAATGCAAGGAGAATGCTTGGTGACTTCACAAAGCCAACATCCAAGTTTGATGGAAGAAGCATCTCCATTCCTGCCATTGGAGCCAATAACTTTGAGCTTAAGCCTCAACTAGTTGCTTTAATGCAACAAAACTGCAAGTTTTATGGACTTCCATCTGAAGATCCTTATCAGTTTTTAACTGAATTCTTGCAAGTATGTGATACTGTAAAGACGAATGGAGTTAATCCTGAAGTCTACAGACTCATGCTTTTCCCTTTTGCTGTAAGAGACAGAGCTAGAACATGGTTGGATTCACAACCTAAGGATAGCCTGGATTCCTGGGATAAGCTGGTCACTGCCTTCTTAGATAAGTTCTTTCCTCCTCAAAAGCTGAGCAAGCTGAGAGTGGATGTTCAAACCTTCAAACAAAAAGATGGTGAATCCCTCTATGAAGCTTGGGAAAGATACAAGCAGCTGACCAAGAGATGTCCATCTGACATGTTTTCAGAATGGACCATGTTAGATATATTCTATTATGGCCTCTCTGAATTTTCGAAAATGTCATTGGACCATTCTGCAGGTGGATCTATTCACCTAAAGAAAACGCCTGAAGAGGCACAAGAACTCATTGACATGGTTGCAAACAACCAGTTTATGTACACCTCTGAAAGGAATTCCGTGAATAATGGGGTACCTCAGAAGAAAGGAGTTCTTGAAATTGATGCTCTGAATGCCATATTGGCTCAGAACAAAATGTTGACTCAACAGGTCAACATAATCTCTCAAAATCTGAATGGATTGCAACATGCATCCAACATTACTAGAGAGGCAGCTTCTGAAGAAGCTTATGATCCTGAGAACCCTGCCATGGCAGAGGTTAATTATTTGGGTGAACCTTATGGAAACACCTATAACTCATCATGGAGAAATCATCCAAATTTCTCATGGAAGGATCAACAAAAACCTCAACAAGGTTTTAACAATGGTGGACGCAATAGGCTGAATAATAGTAAGCCATATCCATCATCTTCTCAGCAACAGACAGAGAATGCTGAACAAAATAACTCTAATTTAGCTAATATAGTCTCTGATCTGTCAAAGGCCACTTTCAGTTTCATGAATGAAACCAGATCCTCCATTAGAAATTTGGAGGCACAAGTAGGCCAGCTGAGTAAGAAAGTTATTGAAACTCCTCCCAGTATTCTCCCAAGCAATACAGAAGAGAATCCAAAAGGAGAGTGCAAAGCCATTGACTTAGTCAACATGGCCGAATGCATCAAGGAGGAGGAGGACGGAAATCCCAGTAAGGAAGACCGCCTGGGACGTCCTTCAAGCAAGAAGGAGCTTCCTATTAAAAATCCTGAGGAATCTGAGGCTCATACAGAGACCATAGAGATTCCATTAAATCTCCTTCTGCCATTCATGAGCTCTGACTATTACTCATCCTCTGAAGAGGATGAAGATGTGACTGGAGAGCAAGTTGCTCAATATCTAGGAGCTATCATAAAGCTGAATGCCAAGCTATTTGGTAATGAGACTTGGGAAAGTAAACCTCCCTTGCTCATTAGTGAATTAGAGACTTGGATTCAGGAAACTCTACCTCAAAAGAAACAAGATCCTGGCAAGTTCTTAATACCTTGCACCATTGGCACCATGAGCTTTGAAAAAGCTCTATGTGATCTGGGATCAGGAATAAATCTGATGCCACTCTCTGTAATGGAGAAGCTAGGGATCATTGAGGTACAACCTGCCTTGTTCTCATTACAACTGGCAGACAAGTCAGTGAGAAAAGCTTATGGAATGGTAGAGGACGTGCTAGTAAAGGTTGAAGGCCTTTACATCCCTACTGATTTCATAATCCTAGACACTAGGAAGGAAGATGATGAATGCATCATCCTAGGAAGACCTTTCCTAGCCACAGCAGAAGCTGTGATAGATGTTCACAGAGGAGAGTTAGTCCTTCAATTGAATGGGGAATACCTTGTGTTTCAGGCACATGGCCATCCCTCTGTGACAAAAGAGAGTAAGCATGAAGAGCTTCTCTCAGTTCAAGGTCAAGAAGAGCCCACACAGTCAGACTCTAAGTTTGGTGTTGTGAAGCCACAACCAAACTATAAGTTTGGTGTTCAAACCCTATATCCAAACTCTAAGTTTGGTGTTGGGACTAGACAACATTGACTTGATTGCTCTGTGGCTCCATGAGGGCCACTGTCAAGCTATTGACATTAAAGAAGCGCTTGTTGGGAGGCAACCCAATTTTATTTATCTAATTTTATTTTATTTTGTTTCTTTGTTATTTTTGTGTTTAATTAGGTACATGATCATGAGGAGTCACGAAAAAAATCTAAAAAATTAAAAACAGAGTCAAAAACAGAAGAAAAAAATTTTTTCACCCTGGAGGACGCACGGGCTGGCGTTCAACGCCCAGAAGGTGCATCTGGCCAGCGTTCAACGCCAGAACAGAGCACCATTCTGGCGCTGAACGCCAGAAACAAGCAACAACCTGGCGTTTAACGCCAGGATGTGCACACAGAGGACAATCTGGCGCTGAACGCCAGAAACAAGCATGAAACTGGCGTTCAACGCCAGAAACATGCATCACATGGGCGTTTAACGCCCAGAACATGCACCAATGGGCGTTTGAACGCCAGAATGATGCATGGAGGCAATTTACATGCCTATATGGTGAAGGAATGGTATTTCTTTTCACCTCAGGATCTGTGGACCCCACAGGATCCCCACCTCAGGATCTGTGGACCCCACAGGATCCCCACCTACCATATTCCCACCTTACCTTCTAATCCTATTTTTGTGATTTGAATTCCCCATGTCACAATTCCCAATCTTCTTCACCATTCACATCAACCTCCTCTTCCCCATACACCCCACCTACCTCTACAATTCACCTCCTCTTTCCCACCCAACACCACCCATATAGCCGAATCCATCTCCCCTCCCTCACCTCCATCTTCTTCTTCTTCTTCTCTTCTTTCTTTTCTTGCTCGAGGGCGAGCAATATTTTAAGTTTAGTGTGGTAAAGGCATAGCTTTTTTGCTTTTCCATTACCATTAATGGCACCTAAGGCCAGAGAAACCTCAAAGGGAAGACAAAAGCTTCCACCTCTGAGTCTTGGAAGATGGAAAGACTCATGTAAGCTGGAATAGCTCAGTTGGTTAGAACATGTGGCTGCAAATCAAGAGATCCCTGAGATACCTCAGGGAATAAATGATCCTCCACACAACTATTGGGAGCAACTATGGATAGGAGCACCAAAATTACTATACATCATTCAACAGAAGCAGGGAAGAGACATAGAGGAGCTCAAAAAGCACCATTGGACCTTCAAGAAGGCGCCACCCTCACTCAGGTGGATTCATTCCTTGCTCTTATTTCTTTCTGTTTTCGGTTTTTAAGTATTGTGTTTATCCATGTTTTTGTGTCTCTACTTCATGATCATTAGTGTGTAACCATGCCTTAAAGCTATGAATAAAATCCATTAGTCTTTCACCTCTCTTAAAAGAAAAATGTTTTAATTCAAAAGAACAAGAAGTACATAATTTTCGAAATTATTAGTGAATTTAATTTAATTATATTGATGTGGTGGCAATAATTTTTGTTTTCTGAATGAATGAATGAACAGTGCATATGTCTTTTGATATTGTTGTTTATGAGTGTTAAAATTGTTGGCTCTTGAAAGAATGATGAACAAAGAGAAATGTTATTGATGATTTGAAAAATCATGAAATTGATTCTTGAAGCAAGAAAAAGCAGTGAAAAGCAAAGTTTGTGCGAAAAAAAATAGCGGAAAAAAAAATAATAGAAAGAAAAAGAAGGAGCAGTAGAAAAAGCCAATAGCCCTTAAAACCAAAAGGCAAGGGTAAAAAGGATCCAAGGCTTTGAGCATCAATGGATAGGAGGGCCCAAGAAATCTAAATCCAGGCCTAAGCGGCTAAATCAAGCTGTCCCTAACCATGTGCTTGTGTCATGAAGGTCCAAGTGAAAAGCTTGAGACTGAGTGGTTAAAGTCGTGATCCAAAAGAGTGTGCTTAAGAGCTCTGGACACCACTAACTGGGGACTTTAGCAAAGCTGAGTCACAATCTGAAAAGGTTCACCCAGTTATGTGTCTGTGGCATTTGTGTATCCGGTGGTAATACTGGAAGACAAAGTGCTTAGGGCCACAGCCAAGACTCATAAGTAGCTGTGTTCAAGAATCAACATGCTTCACTAGGAGAGTCAATAACACTATCCGAAATTCTAAGTTCCTAGAGAAGCCAATCACTCTAAACTACAAAGGAAAAAGTGAGATGCCAAAACTGTTCAGAAGCAAAAAGCTACAAGTCCCGCTCATCTAATTAAATTAATATTCATTGATATTCTAAAATTTATAGTATATTCTCTTCATTTATCCTATTTAATTTTCAGTTGCTTGGGGACAAGCAACAATTTAAGTTTGGTGTTGTGATGAGCGGATAATTTATACGCTTTTTGGCATTGTTTTTATATAGTTTTTAGCAAGTTTGAGCTACTTTTAGGGATGTTTTCATTAGTTTTTATGTTAAATTCACATTTCTGGACTTTACTATGAGTTTGTGTGTTTTTCTGTGATTTCAGGTAAATTCTGACTGAAATTGAGGGATTTGAGCAAAACTCTGAAGAAGGCTGACAAAAGGACTGCTGATGCTGTTGGAATCTGACCTCCCTGCACTCGAAATGGATTTTCTGGAGCTACAGAACTCCAATTGGCGCGCTCTCAACGGTGTTGGAAAGTAGACATCCAGGGCTTTCCAGCAATATATAATAGTCCATACTTTATTCGAAAAATGACGATGTAACTTGGCGTTGAACGCCAAGTACACGCTGCTGTCTGGAGTTAAACGCCAGAAAAATGTCATGATCCGGAGTTGAACGCCCAAAACACGTCATAACCTGGAGTTTGACGCCAAGAAATGCCTTAGCTCGTGGATTAATCAAGCTCAGCCCAAGCATACACCAAGTGGGCCCCGGAAGTGAATTTATGCATCAATTACTTACTCATGTAAACCCTAGTAGCTAGTCTAGTATATATAGGACATTTATCTATTGTATTAGACATCCTGGATTGTATTTTGAATCCTGTGATCACGTTAGAGAGGGCTGGCCATTCGGCCATGCCTGAACTCTTTGCTTATGTATTTTCAACGGTGGAGTTTCTGCACACCATAGATTAAGGGTGTGGAGCTCTGCTGTACCTCAAGTATTAATGAAATTCTATCCTCTTTTATTCAAATCTCTTTTATTCTTATTCCAAGATATTCATTCGTACCCAAGAACATGATGAATGTGATGAGTCAAATTACCCTCATTATCATTCTCACTTATGAACGTGCGTGATTGACAACCACTTCCGTTCTACATGCAACAGAGCTTGAATGTGTATCTCTTAGATTCCCCAACAGAATCTTCGTGGTATAAGCTAGATAGATGGCGGCATTTATGAGGATCTGGAAAGTCTCACCTTGTCTGTGGTATTCCGAGTAGGATCCTGGGAATCCGGAAAGTCCAACCTTGTCTGTGGTGTTCCGAGTAGGATTCCGGTAATGAGTGACCGTGACGTGCTTCAAACTTTAACCTGCTGGGCGTTGGTGACAGACGCAAAAGAGGGATTCTATTCCAGTAGGAGCGGGAACCAACCGGTGATTAGCCGTACTGTGACAGAGTGCGTTAGCATAGTTTTCACTGCGAGGATGGGACGTAGCCATCAGCCATGGGTGATGCCTCCAGACTGGTTAGCTGTGCGAGTGACAGCCGCACAGGATATTTCCCCGTGAGGAATGAAAGTAGCCACAGTTGATGGTGAACCCTATACAAAGCTTGCCATGGAAAGGAGTAAGAAGGATTGAGTAGAAGGAGTAGGAGAGCAGGCGTCCGAGAGCTCTACAGCATCTCCATCCGCTTATCTGAAATGCCCACCAATGAATCTGCATAAGTGTTCTATCCCTTTTATTTCTATCCTTTATTTCTATTTTCGAAAAACCCATAAACTATTTTAATCTGCCTGACTGAGATTTACAAGGTGACCATAGCTTGCTTCATACCAACAATCTCTGTGGATTCGACCCTTACTCACGTAAGGTTTATTACTTGGACGACCCAGTACACTTGCTGGTTAGTTGAACGGAGTTGTGAAAATAAACAATGTCATCAGAGTATACAAAAAGAATAGTGATCACAATTTCGTCCACCACTAATCGTCTGGAGGCATCACACTGGCCGAAGGCTACATCCCATCCTCGCAGTGAAAACTACGCTCACGCGCTCTGTCACAGCACGGCTAATCACTGGTTGGTTCCCGCTCCTACTGGAATAGAATCCCTTGATTCTTTTGCGTCTGTCACTAACGCCCAGCACTTGCGAGTCTGAAGCACGTCACAGTCATTCATTACCGGAATCCTACTCGGAATACCACAGACAAGGTTAGACTTTCTGGATTCCCAGGATCCTACTCGGAATACCACAGACAAGGTGAGACTTTCCGGATCCTCATAAATGCCGCCATCTATCTAGCTTATACCACAAAGATTCTGTTGGGGAATCTAAGAGATACACATTCAAGCTCTGTTGCATGTAGAACGGAGGTGGTTGTCAATCACGCGCGTTCATAAGTGAGAATGATAATGAGCGTCACATAATCATCACATTCATCATGTTCTTGGGTACGAATGAATATCTTGGAATAAGAATAAGAGAGATTTGAATAAAAGAAAATAGAATTGCATTAATACTTGAGGTACAGTAGAGCTCCACACCCTTAATCTATGGTGTGCAGAAACTCCACCGTTAAAAATGCATAAGTAAAAGGTTCAGGCATGGCCGAATGGCCAGCCCCCTGAATGTGATCAATAGTCTCCTAAGATGAAGAATAAAACAAAACTGAGACCAAAGATGTCTAATACAATAGTAAATTATCCTATTTATACTAGACTAGCTACTAGGGTTTACATGAGTAAGTATTTGATGCATAAATCCACTTCCGGGGCCCACTTGGTGTATGTTTGGGCTGAGCTTGATCTATCCAAGAGCTGAGGCTTTTCTTGGAGTTGAACTCCGAGTTATGACGTGTTTTGGACGTTCAACTCCGGATCATGACGTTTTCCTGGCGTTTAACTCCAGATAGCAGCATGTACTTGGCGTTCAACGCCATGTTACGTCGTCAATCTCCGAATAAAGTATGGACTATTATATATTGCTGGAAAGCTCTGGATGTCTACTTTCCAACGCCGTTGAGAGCGAGCCATTTGGAGTTCGGTAGCTCCAGAAAATCTATTTCGAGTGCAGGGAGGTCAGATTCCAACAGCATCAGCAGTCCTTTTGTCAGCCTTTTTCAGAGTTTTGCTCAAGTCCCTCAATTTCAGTCAGAATTTACCTGAAATCATAGAAAAACACACAAACTCATAGTAAAGTCCAGAAATGTGAATTTAACATAAAAACTAATGAAAATATCCCTAAAAGTAGCTTGAACTTACTAAAAACTACCTAAAAACAATGCCAAAAAGCGTATAAATTATCCGCTCATCACAACACCAAACTTAAATTGTTGCTTGTCCCCAAGCAACTGAAAATCAATTAGGATAAAAAGAAGAGAATATACTATAAATTCCAAAATATCAATGAATATTAATTATAATTAGATGAGCGGGACTTGTAGCGTTTTGCTTCCGAACAGTTTTGGCATCTCACTTTTTCCTTTGAAGTTTAGAATGATTGGCTTCTTTAGGAACTTAGAATTTCAGATAGTGTTATTGCCTTTCCTAGTTAAGTATGTTGATTCTTGAACACAGCTACTTTTATGAGTCTTGGCCGTGGCCCTAAGCATTTTGTTTTCCAGTATTACCACCGGATACATAAATGCCACAGACACATGACTGGGTGAACCTTTTCAGATTGTGACACAGCTTTGCTAGAGTCCCCAGTTAGAGGTGTCCAGAGCTCTTAAGCACACTCTTTTTGCTTTGGATCACGACTTTAACCACTCAGTCTCAAGCTTTTCACTTGGACCTTCATGACACAAGCACATGGTTAGGGACAGCTTGATTTAGCCGCTTAGGCCTGGATTTAATTTTCTTGGGCCCTCCTATCCATTGATGCTCAAAGCCTTGGATCCTTTTTACCATTGCCTTTTGGTTTTAAGGGCTATTGACTTTTTCTACTGCTCATTCTTTCTTTTTTTTTTCGCCATTTTTTTTCGCAAGCTTTTGTTTTTCACTGCTTTTTCTTGCTTCAAGAATCAATTTCATGATTTTTCAGATCATCAATAACATTTCTCCTTGTTCATCATTCTTTCAAGAGCCAACAATTTTAACATTCATAAACAACAAGATCAAAAGACATATGCACTGTTCAATCATTCATTCAGAAAACGAAAGTATTGTCACCACATCAATATAATTAAACTAAATTCAAGGATAAATTCGAAATTCATGTACTTCTTGTTCTTTTGAATTAAAACAAATTTTTTTATTTAAGAGAGGTGAAGGATTCATGGAATTATTCATAGCTTTAAGGCATAGTTACTACATACTAATGATCATGAAGTAGAGACACAAATCATAGATAAACACAACATTAAAAACCGAAAACAGAAATAAAGAACAAGGAATGAATCCACCTGAGTGAGGGTGGTGCCTTCTTGAAGGACCAATGATGTTCTTAAGCTCTTCTATGTCCCTTCCTTGCTTCTGTTGAATGATTCCTAGTAATTTTGGTGTTCCTACCCTTAGTTGCTTCCAATATTTGTGTGGAGGACAACTTATCCCTTGAGGTATCTCAGGGATTTGTTGATTTGCAGCCACATGTTCTACCACTGAGCTATGACGGCTTTATATGAGTCTTTCCATCTCCCAAGACTCAGAGGTGGAAGCTTTTGTCTTCCCTTTGAGGTTTCTCTGGCCTTAGGTGCCATTAATGGTAATGAAAAAGAAAAAAGCTATGCTTTTACCACACCAAACTTAGAAAATTGCTCGCCCTCGAGCAAGAGAAGAAAGAAAAGATGATGAAGAAGAAGAAGAGATGGAGGGATGTGTGTATTCGGCTATATGAGTGGGTTTGGGTGGGAAAGAGTTTTGAATTTTGAAAGTGAGTGGGGAAGAGTGGATAGAAGTGAGTGGTGAATGAAAAACAGAAGGGATGACCATGAATGGAGAGAGAGAGGGCGAGGTAGGTGGGGATCCTGTGAGGTCCACAGATCCTGAGGTGATCCTGTGGGGGTCCACAGATCCTGAGGTGTCAAGGAATTCCATCCCTGCACCAAATAGGCATGTAAAATGCCTTTGCACACCATTCTGGCGTTTAAACGCCGTGTGGTGCACATTCTGGGCGTTCAACGCCCATGTAAAGCATGTTTCTGGCGTTGAACGCCAGTTTCATGCTTGTTACTGGCGTTCAGCGCCAGCTTTCCTTCTCTGGGCACATTCCTGGCATTCAGTGCCAGAATGTTGCTTGTTTCTGGCGTTCAGCGCCAGAATGGTGCTCTGTTCTGGCGTTGAACGCCGGCCAGATGCATCTTACTGGCGTTGAACGCCAGCCTGTGCGTCCTCCAGGGTGAAAATTTTTTTTTCTTCTGTTTTTGACTCTGTTTTTAATTTTTTTTGATTTTTTCGTGACTCCTCATGATCATGTACCTAATAAAACACAAAATAAAAATTAGATAAATAATATTGGGTTGCCTCCCAACAAGCGCTTCTTTAATGTCAATAGCTTGACAGTGGCTCTCATGGAGCCACAAGGTGATCAGGTCAATGTTAGTGTAGTCCCAATACCAAACTTAGATTTTGGATATGGGGTCTTAACACCAAACTTAGAGTTTGGTTGTGGTCTCACAACACCAAACTTAGAGTTTGACTGTGTGGGTTCTTCTTGACTCTGAACTGAGAGAAGCTCTTCATGCTTACTCTCTTCTGTCACAGAGGGATGGCCATGTGCCTTAAACACAAGGTAGTCCCCATTCAATTGATGGACTAATTCACCTCTGTTGACATCTATCACAGCTTCTGCTGTGGCTAGGAAAGGTCTTCCAAGGATGATGCAATCATCCTCTTCCTTCCTAGTGTCTAGGATTATGAAATCAGCAGGGATGTAAAGGCCTTCAACCTTTACTAACACGTCCTCTACTATTCCATAAGCTTGTCTCAATGACTTATCTGCCAATTGTAATGAGAACAAGGCAGGTTGTACCTCAATGATCCCTAGCTTCTCCATTACAGAGAGTGGCATAAGATTTATCCCTGACCCCAGATCACATAGAGCTTTTTCAAAGCTCATGGTGCCTATGGTACAAGGTATTAAGAACTTGCCAGGATCTTGTTTCTTTTGAGGTAGAGTTTTCTGAATCCAGGTATCTAGTTCACTAATGAGCAAGGGAGGTTCACTTTCCCAAGTCTCATTACCAAACAACTTGGCATTCAGCTTCATGATAGCTCCTAAATATTGAGCAACTTGCTCTCCAGTCACATCTTCATCCTCTTCAGAGGATGAATAGTCTTCAGAGCTCATGAATGGCAAAAGGAGATTTAATGGAATCTCTATGGTCTCTATATGAGCCTTAGATTCCTTTGGATCCTTAATAGGAAATTCCTTCTTACTTGAGGGACGTCCCAGGAGTTCTTCCTCACTAGGATTTTCGTCCTCCTCCTCCCTTGTGCATTCGGCCATTTTGATCACATCAATGGCCTTGCACTCTCCTTTTGGATTTTTTTCTGTATTGCTTGGGAGAATACTGGGAGGAGTTTCAATAACTTTCTTACTCAGCTGGCCCACTTGTGCCTCCAGATTTCTGATGGAGGATCTTGTTTTATTCATGAAACTGAAAGTGGCCTTTGACAGATCAAAGACTATATTGGCTAGATTAGAAGTGTTTTGTTCAGAACTCTCTGTCTGTTGCTGAGAAGATGATGGATATGGCTTACTATTGCTCAGCCTATTGCGTCCACCATTGTTAAAGCCTTGTTGAGGCTTCTGTTGATCCTTCCAGGAGAAATTTGGGTGATTTCTCCATGATGGATTATAGGTGTTTCCATATGGTTCACCCATGTAATTAACCTCTGCCATGGCAGGGTTTTCAGGATCATAAGCTTCTTCAGAAGCTACCTCTCTAGTACTGCTGGATGCATGTTGCAAGCCATTCAGATTTTGAGAGATCATGTTGACCTGTTGAGTCAACACTTTGTTCTGAGCCAATATGGCATTCAGAGCATTAATTTCAAGAACTCCTTTCTTCTGAGGTATCCCATTATTCACGGAATTCCTCTCACAGGTATACATGAACTGGTTGTTTGCAACCATGTCAATGAGTTCTTGAGCCTCTTCAGGCGTTTTCTTCAGGTGAATAGATCCACCTGCAGAATGGTCCAATGACATTTTCGAAAATTCAGAGAGACTATAATAGAATATATCTAATAGGGTCCATTTTGAAAACATGTCAGATGGACATCTTTTGGTCAGCTGCTTGTATCTTTCCCAAGCTTCATAGAGGGATTCACCATCTTTTTGTTTGAAGGTTTGAACATCCACTCTCAGCTTGCTCAGTTTTTGAGGAGGAAAGAATTTATCTAAGAAGGCTGTGACCAGCTTATCCCAGGAGTCCAGGCTATCCTTAGGTTGTGAATCCAACCATATTCTAGCTCTGTCTCTTACAGCAAAAGGGAAAAGCATAAGTCTGTAGACTTCAGGATCAACTCCATTCGTCTTTACAGTCTCACAGATCTGCAAGAACTCAGTTAAAAACTGATAAGGATCTTCAGACGGAAGTCCATAAAACTTGCAGTTTTGTTGCATTAAGGCAACTAGCTGAGGTTTCAGCTCAAAGTTATTGGCTCCAATGGCAGGAATGGAGATGCTTCTTCCATCAAACTTGGACGTTGGCTTTGTGAAGTCACCAAGCATTCTCCTTGCATTATTATTATTTTCGGCTGCCATCTCCTTCTCTTGTTCGAAATTTTCTGAAAGGTTACTTCTGGATTGTTGTAATTTAGCTTCTCTTAATTTTCTTTTCAGAGTCCTTTCAGGTTCTGGATCAATTTCAACAAGAGTGCCTTTTTCCCTGTTTCTTCTCATATGAAAGAGAAGAAAACAAGAAAAGAAGGAGGAATCCTCTATGTCACAGTATAGAGATTCCTTTATGTCAGTAGAAGAAGAAAGGGGTAGAAGAATCCAAATACAAGGGATATAAGAAGTTCAGATTCTTAGATAAAGAGAGGTGAAGAGAAGTGTTAGTAATTAATTAATTAAACAGAAGAAGAAAAGAGAAGAGAAATTTCGAAAATAATTTTTGAAAAAGAGGTTAGTAATTTTCGAAAATCAAAGACAAAATATAATTAAAATTAAAATTTAAAACAAAAAGAATTTTTGAAAAAGAGATGAGATATTTTCGAAAATTAGAGAGGGAAAGGTAGTTAGGTGATTTTGAAAAAGATAAAAAACAAACAAAAAGTTAGTTAGTTGATTGAAAAAGATTTGAAATCAAATTTGAAAAAGATAAGAAGATAAGAAGTTTAGATAAGATATTTTGAAATCAAATTTTGAAAAAGATAAGATAAAAGATAAAATAAACGTTTTTTAAAAAAAATATTTTGAAAAAGATTTAATTTTTAAAATGACTTAACTAACAAGAAACTACAAGATAAGATTCTAGAATTTAAAGATTGAACCTTTCTTAACAAGAAAGTAACAAACTTCAAATTTTTGAACCAATCACATTAATTGTTAGCATATTTTCGAAAATTAGATATAAAAGATAAGAAAAAGATTTTGAAAAAAATTAATTTTTAAAAATTTTTGAAAATAATAAAAAAATGAAAAAGATATGATTTTTGAAAAAGATTTTGAAAAGATAAGATTTTTAAAATTGAAATTTTGACTTGACTTGTAAGAAACAACTAATTTTTAAAAATTTTTGACCAAGTCAACCCAAAATTTCGAAAATTTGGAGGGAAATAAGGAAAAGATATATTTTTTTGATTTTTGAATTTTTAATTATGAGAGAGAAAAACAACAAAAATACTTGATGCATGAAATTTTTAGATCAAAACAATGAATGCATGCAAGAATGCTATGAATGTCAAGATGAACACCAAGAACACTTTGAAGATCATGATGAACATCAAGAACATAATTTTGAAAAATTTTTGATGCAAAGAAAACATGCAAGACACCAAACTTAGAAATCTTTAATGCATGGAAAATATGAATGCAAAAGTGCACATGAAAAACAACAAACAACACAAAACAAGAAATCATCAAGATCAAACAAGAAGACTTGTCAAGAACAACTTGAAGATCATGAAGAACACTATGAATGCATGAGATTTTCGAAAAAATGCAAGAAAAATTTTAAAAGCATGCAATTGACACCAAACTTAAAAATTAACACAAGACTCAAACAAGAAACACAAAATATTTTTGATTTTTATGATTTTCTAATTTTTTTGTATTTTTATTTTAATTTTTACGAAAAACATTTTTGGAAAAACGAAAAAGAAAAGAAAAATTTTTGAAAAAGTTTTTGAAAAGAAAATTACCTAATCTGAGCAACAAAATGAACCGTCAGTTGTCCATACTCGAACAATCCCCGGCAACGGCGCCAAAAACTTGGTGGACGAAATTGTGATCACTATTCTTTAAATTGTACTTTTATGGAATTTGAAATTGGCACGAGTGGACACAACTCCGTTCAACTAACCAGCAAGTGTACTGGGTCGTCCAAGTAATAAACCTTACGCGAGTAAGGGTCGATCCCACAGAGATTGTTGGTATGAAGCAAGCTATGGTCACCTTGTAAATCTCAGTTAGGCAGATAAAATTATGGAATTTAGAAAATCAAATAATAAAAGGAAATAATAAAAGGGATACTTATGCAGATTCATTGGTGGGAATTTCAGATAAGCATATGGAGATACTGTATGGCTCACGGACGCCTACTTTCCTACTGCTTCAACTCAATCCTTCTTACTCCTTTCCATGGCAAGCTGTGTATAGGGGTTCACCATTCGACGATGGCTACTTTGAATCCTCTCGGGAAAATGGTCCTCTGCGGCTGTCACTCGCATGGCTAATCGTCTGGAGGCATCACACTGGCCGAAGGCTACATCCCATCCTCGCAGTGAAAACTACGCTCACGCGCTCTGTCACAGCACGGCTAATCACTGGTTGGTTCCCGCTCCTACTGGAATAGAATCCCTTGATTCTTTTGCGTCTGTCACTAACGCCCAGCACTTGCGAGTCTGAAGCACGTCACAGTCATTCATTACCGGAATCCTACTCGGAATACCACAGACAAGGTTAGACTTTCCGGATTCCCAGGATCCTACTCGGAATACCACAGACAAGGTGAGACTTTCCGGATCCTCATAAATGCCGCCATCTATCTAGCTTATACCACGAAGATTCTGTTGGGGAATCTAAGAGATACACATTCAAGCTCTCTTGCATGTAGAACGGAGGTGGTTGTCAATCACGCGCGTTCATAAGTGAGAATGATAATGAGCGTCACATAATCATCACATTCATCATGTTCTTGGGTACGAATGAATATCTTGGAATAAGAATAAGAGAGATTTGAATAAAAGAAAATAGAATTGCATTAATACTTGAGGTACAGTAGAGCTCCACACCCTTAATCTATGGTGTGCAGAAACTCCACCGTTAAAAATGCATAAGTAAAAGGTTCAGGCATGGCCGAATGGCCAGCCCCCTGAATGTGATCAATAGTCTCCTAAGATGAAGAATAAAACAAAACTGAGACCAGAGATGTCTAATACAATAGTAAATTATCCTATTTATACTAGACTAGCTACTAGGGTTTACATGAGTAAGTATTTGATGCATAAATCCACTTCCGGGGCCCACTTGGTGTATGTTTAGGTTGAGCTTGATCTATCCACGAGCTGAGGCTTTTCTTGGAGTTGAACTCCGAGTTATGACGTGTTTTGGGCGTTCAACTCCGGATCATGACGTTTTTCTGGCGCTTAACTCCAGACAGCAGCATGTACTTGGCGTTCAACGCCAAGTTACGTCGTCAATCTCCGAATAAAGTATGGACTATTATATATTGATGGAAAGCTCTGGATGTCTACTTTCCAACGCCGTTGAGAGCGCGCGCCATTTGGAGTTCTGTAGCTCTAGAAAATCCATTTCGAGTGCAGGGAGGTCAGATTCCAACAGCATCAGCAGTCCTTTTGTCAGCCTTTTTCAGAGTTTTGCTCAAGTCCCTCAATTTCAGCCAGAATTTACCTGAAATCACAGAAAAATACACAAACTCATAGTAAAATCCAGAAATGTGAATTTAACAAAAAAACTAATGAAAACATCCCTAAAAGTAGCTTGAACTTACTAAAAACTACCTAAAAACAATGCCAAAAAGCGTATAAATTATCCGTTCCTCATAGGACTAGTTTGCCATGTCTTCTCACAAAAATATTGTAGAGACGTCTTCTAAAGTTCCTGAAGGGATGCCCGATTGGTTGGACTTCCTTGTCTTAATGTGTGTTTCTGTGGTGAATGCTGAGTTTTGTGTAGAGTTGAGAAAACATCATAGGGTTTGTGGTAGTGGTGCCTAGGAGAGGGATTATGAGCTTGTAGCACCTGACTCTGACGAGAGGGTTTGTTTTCCAACCTCGGTCGAGGGGGAGCGTCCCTTCTTTTACGCCTATGAATATTTCTTCAGCCAATTGACATTACTTTTCTCTTTACTGCTTTTGAGACCGACTTGTTGTGGTCGTCTAACGTTGCCCCATCCCAGCTCCATCAAAATTCCTGGGGTTTTGTCAAGATCTTTCAGCTGCTTTGTCAAGAGTTACGCATCAAACCTTCTCAGACTCTTTTCCTCTATCTCTTTGTTTCGGCCAAGCCCGGGACTACTTCCAAAAAGAAAGCTTCTTGGGTTTCTTTTAGATCTGCCCAAGGGCATAAAGTTTTTGCCATGTACGATGAGTCCTTTAAGGACTTTAGAACTATTTCTTTAAAGTTCGAGCTGTTGAGGGGGGCCCGCCCCTTTTTTCTTGACGAGAATGATGAGCCTGCTTTTCCTCTGGAATGGCAAAAGAATGTGACAGTGTCTCGTTATACATGGGAGATGCTTGACGAGGTTGAGTGGGCTTTTGTAATTGTTCTTGAAGATATATAGGGGGAGCCTCCCCACCTTGATACCAAAAGGTTTTTGGGGGACCCATCCCTGGTCCGAACTGCGTTGGGTACTGTCTGACTTGTTTTTTTCCTTCTTTTTAGCTTTGCTTCCTCTTATTTTGTGTTTGTAACCCAATTCTGTGGTTGATTCTATTTTTCAGAGATGTCTAAAAATAATGACTCCATGAGGGCCTCCAAAAAGGCAAGAAAGGCTGCTGCTGCTCAAAACATATCAGCCAAGGTGGCAGGAGAGGGGTCTTCTCAGGTTCAGTGAAGCCGCCCGTGCCGAGTTTACCTGGGCCGAGGAAGGTGATCCCTACTCCTCGGGTTTGTTTGGCTGACCCTCCACAAACTTCAGTTGCTGCTTCTGGCGCTCCTCCTCCAAAAAGAAAAAAACATCTGAGCCCTTTAACCTTGATGCCCCTGATTTTAATGCCGTCGAGTTTGTCGACCAGCAAATTGCCCCCTGTGGTGGCCTTTCAATGGATGATGTGTCCATTATTCATCACCTAGAGTTCATGACTAGGAGTAGTGTGAAGATGGCTCATATGGGTGCGGCTCTTTTTCAAACTACTCAGGGTATCCCAGTTCATGCTACAAAATCTTTCATGGAGGATGCTAAGTCGGAGTTTGATAGGATAAAAGGCTTCAAGGAGGAGATGGAGGTAAAGTTGGCGAAGGTGGAGAAAGAATTAGAGGGTGAAAAGGCTAGTTCTGTTGCCTTGGCGGCTTCTGTGAGGTTGGCTTAAGACACAGCATTGAGGCACAAGGAGAGCTATGTTTTAGCCTACAGGGAAGTGGTGCATCTCCGAGGTGATTTGGAAACTACCCGAGCTGATTACACCAAGCTCCAGGGTCATCTTTTGGGTAGCGTGAATGCCGCCTATGATAACTTGAAGGAGCAGGTTCGAGTTCTTGCACCCGAGCTCGACCTCGCTCTTTTTAGTCTTGATAATGTTGTGAGGGATGGCAAGATTGTCCCTGACGACCTTGATGATGATGTTGAACCTCCTCTTGCGCCTGCCACCGAAGCTTCTGTCGTGGTGACTTTTTTAGCTCCTTCAACTGGGGTTGAGTCAGATCCTGACTGTCAAGTCTTGAACCGGGAGGATGGGACAGTGGATGCTGTGCTTCTCTAGACTCGTCCTCCTTCGCCCCATGTGGATGCAGCCGCTGGGAAATCTCTGGATCCTCTTTAGTTATTCTTGATATATTTGTGTATGGCCCTGCCTGTGGGCTTTTGAACTTTTTAATTTTGTAAAATGGTGTTTTTGACTCTGCTAATTTTTTAGTTGCTTGTTTAGCAAATTTATTTTGAAAAACAAAGTAGTCTCCGAGCTCTTGGGGCTGACCTTGGTAGCCTCTTGAGTTTGTTATTATCATATCTTGTGCTTTTTTCGTAATATGCTTGTCTGCACCTGCCTGGTACCTTTCCAGATTTTTTTATAACCTGCCTGTAGGAGGCCGACTTCGTCATGTCGAGCCTTTCAAAGTTATTTCTGTAATCCTCTTTCTTGGACCTTGTTCAGGTCTCTTTCAGGGATTACTTTTATAATTTTTATGTTTTGGCCCGACTTTGTCATGTTGGGCCCTTCTAAGTTATTTTTGTAATCCTCTTTCTTAGACCTTTTTCAGGTCTCTTTCAGGGATTACTTTTATAACTTTTATGTTTTGGGATGACTTCATCACATCGGGCCCTTCTAAGTTATTTATGTAATCCTCTCTCTTGGACCTTGTTCAGGTCTCTTTCAGGGATTACTTTTATAACTTTTATCTTTTGGGCTGACTTTATCACGTCGGGCCCTTCTAAGTTATTTCTGTAATCCTCTTTTTTGGACCTTCTTCAGGTCTCTTTCAGGGATTACTTTTATAACCTTTATGTTTTGGGCCGACTTCATCACGTCGGGCCATTCTAAGTTATTTCTGTAATCCTCTTTCTTGGACCTTTTTCAGGTCTCTTTCAGGGATTACTTTTATAACTTTTATATTTTGGGCCGACTTCATCATGTCGAACCTTTCTAAGTTATTTCTCTAATCCTCTTTCTTGGCCCTTGTTCAGGTCTTTTTCAGGAATTACTTTTATAACTTTTATGTTTTGGGCCGACTTCATCACGTCGGGCCCTTTTAAGTTATTTCTCTAATCCTCTTTCTTGGCCCTTGTTCAGGTCTTTTTCAGGAATTACTTTTATAACCTTTATGTTTTGGGCCGACTTCATCACGTTGGGCCCTTCTAAGTTATTTCTGTAATCCTCTTTCTTGGACCTTTTTCAGGTCTCTTTCAGGGATTACTTTTATAACTTTTATGTTTTGGGCCGACTTCATCATGTCAAACCTTTCTAAGTTATTTCTCTAATCCTCTTTCTTGGCCCTTGTTCAGGTCTTTTTTAGGAATTACTTTTATAACTTTTATGTTTTGGGCCGACTTCATCACGTCGGGCCCTTTTAAGTTATTTCTGTAATCCTCTTTCTTGGACCTTGTTCAGGTCTTTTTCAGGGATTACTTTTATAACTTTTATGTTTTGGGCCGACTTTATCATGTCGGGCCCTTCTAAGTTATAGTAATCCTATTTTATAGGGCTGGCCAGATCTCTTTCCAGGGATTTACTTATAACTTTGGTTATTGCGACTGGTCTGACTTCTTTTCGTCGGCCAGTCTTTAAGTTATTTTTTAGCAATCCATTTTATTAGGACCTCGTCAGGTCCTTTCTTTGGATCACTTTCGATAACTTCTTGCATTATTCTATTTTCATCTTTGCCGATTTTGTAGAAATTGGGTTTTAACCCTCGTTTGGTCGACCTTTTAATGAATTTGGTTTTCATCTTTGTTGGTCTTTATCGTGATCGTGTAGTGAATTTGACTTTCACTTTCTGCCGATCTGTAGCTTTATAATCGGACGATGAATGTTTCAGATTAATGTGGCTTGAGAATTTGTAGAAGATCTAAACAGATTTTATTCAAAAGAAAATGCAAATATATACATGCAGGAGGTTTATCCTATAAGTCAGGTGATTTGTAGGTCTTGGCTTGGCACCTCATTAAAAAACCTTTTCAGGAAAAAGAGTGTGCCTTATCCTAAGATCTTTTATCATCCCTAACTGTAGTACCTTCTTAAGTTACAGGCGTGCCATAACCTAGGAAGTTCTTGTCCGTCGAGTTCGTACAGTCTGTAGTAGCCCTTTCCCAGTACTTCTATGACTCGGTAGGGTCTTTCCAGTTTGCTGCCAGCTTTCCTTCTCCAGGTCGGGTTGTTCCGATATCATTTCGGATTAGGATGAGGTCGTTCTCAGCAAAAGCTCGATGTACTACTTTTTGATTGTATCTCGAAGCCATTCAACGTTTTAATGTTTCTTCTCTAATCCGAGATCTTTCTTGGACTTCCGGAGGTAGATCGAGTTCTTCCCTTTGAAGTTGGGAGTTGGCTTCTTCACTATAGTGGATCACTCTAGGCGACCCTTCTTCAATCTCTACTGGGATCATTGCCTCCATTCCATATGCTAATCGGAAGGGTGATTCCTTTGTGGTGGAATGTGGCGTTGTTCGGTATGCCCATAGGACTTGTGGGAGCTCCTCGGCCCAGGCTCCCTTTGCATCATGTAATCTCTGTTTCAACCCAGCCAATATAACTTTGTTGGCAGCTTCGACTTGTCCATTGGCTTGAGGATGTTCTACGGAAGTGAATTGTTGTTTTATGTTTAAGTCGGCCACCAACTTTCTGAAGCCTGCATCCGTGAATTGGGTGCCATTGTCTGTGGTAATGGAGTATGGAACCCCAAACCTTGTGACAATGTTCCTATATAGAAATTTTTGACTTCTTTGAGCAATGGCATTAGCTAGGGGTTTTACCTCGATCCACTTTGTGAAATACTCTAGCCATACTATGAGGAATTTAACTTGTCCCGATCCCTGAGGGAAGGGTCCAAGAAGGTCGAGTCCCCATTTTGCGAATGGCCAAGGTGAAGTCACGCTGATGAGTTCTTCTGGCGGGGCGATGTGAAAGTTGGCATGTTTTTGACATGGTGGACATGTCTTTACGAACTCTGTGGCTTCCTTTTGTAGAGTTGGCTAATAAAATACTGTCCGGAGTACTTTTTGGTGAGTGCTTGCACTCTGAGATGATTGTTACAAATGCCACTGTGTACTTCTTCTAGAACTTCCTTTGTGTTAGAAGTCGGCACACATTTTAACAATGGTATTGAAATCCCTCTTTTGTATAAAGTGTTGTTTATGATGGTGTAGTATTGTGCCTCCCGTTTTAACCTCTTTGCCTCCTTTTCCTCCGTGGGGAGTGTTTCTGTTTTGAGGTAATTAATAATGGGAGTCATCCATCCTTGATCCTGACCTGTTATGGCTAGGAATTTTTCTTCTTCTGAGATTGATGGGTTCTGCAGAATTTCTTGGATGAGGCTTCTATTGTTGCCCCCTGGTTTGGTGCTGGCTAGTTTTGAAAGTGCGTCAGCTCGGGTATTCTGTTCTCGGGGTATGTGATAGACTTCATATTCTCTGAGTTGTCCGAGTTGTTCCCTGGTTTTGTCTAAGTACCTTTTTATGCTGGGATCTTTGGCTTGGTAGCTTCCTGCTATTTGTGAATTGACTACTTGAGAGTCGCTGAAGATGATAAGCTTTTCAGCTCTGACCTCCCTAGCCAGCTTCAAGCCAGCTAGTAGTGCTTCATATTCCGCCTGGTTGTTCGAGGCAGGGAACCTGAATTTGAGGGAGAGTTCGATTTGGGTTCCTTGGTTGCTTTCAACACGCCGCTTCCAATTTTTATTTGAGGAACCGTCCACGTATAGATTCCATTCTGTGGGGATTTTTGATGTGTCTGTAAATTCTTCTACGAAGTCAACCAGGTATTGTGATTTGATGGCTATCTGAGCTTCGTATTGGAGATTGAATTCGGATAACTCGACTGCCCATTGCAAGATTCTGCCTGCCAGGTCTGTTTTCTATAAGATCCTTTTTATGGAATAGTTGGTCCGGACCCTAATGGTGTGAGTTTGGATGTATGAATGGAGTCGTCAAGATGTTAGTATTAGAGCGTAGGCAAATTTTTCTATTTTTTGGTAGTTTAGCTCGGATCCTTGTAGTGCTTTACTGATGAAGTATACGGGTTGTTACCCACTGTCGTCTTCTCAAACTGTGCTGAGGCTACTGCCTGACTTCCTACCGCGAGGTATAATATGAGTGGTTCTCCTTCCCGCGGTCGAGTTAAGATAGGTGGTTGTCCCAAGAATCTTTTGAAATCTTGGAAGACTTGCTCGCACTCTGTTGTCCATTCAAACTCCTTTCTCTTCCTTAGAGTGGCGTAGAAGGGAAGAGATCATATTCTCGATCCGGCTAGAAATCTGGACAAGGCTGCCAATCTCCCGTTGAGTCGTTGTACCTCTTTGACACAAGTCAGACTCTTCATCTCGAGTATGGCCTGGCATTTATCTGGATTTGCCGCGATTTCTCTTTGTGTGAATGTAAAACCCAAGAATTTGCCAGCTTCCACTGCGAAGGTGCATTTTTCAGGATTGAGTTGCATGCCGTGCCGTCTTATAGTGTCGAATTCTTGGGTCAGGTCAGACAATAGCGTCGCTTCACTTTGTGTCTTTATTAGCATGTCGTCCACGTAGACTTCCATGATTTTTTTGATGTGATCCGAAAAGACCTTATTCATTAATCTCTGATAAGTAGCTCCCGCATTTTTAAGACCAAAAGGCATGACGATGTAGCAGTAGTTTGCTTTTGGGGTTAAGAAGGAAGTTTTTCCTTGGTCGGGTGGATACATTGGGATTTGATCTTGAGTATGCATCAATAAACGGGAGGTTTTTATATCCGGAGGAGGCATCTACCAGAGCGTCAATACTTGGGAGTGGATAAGGATATTTTGGGCGGGCTTTGTTGAGATAAGTGTAGTCAGTGCGCATTCGCCACTTCCCGTTTGATTTTTTCACCAAGACATAGTGGGTATTTGACTTCTCTTATGAATCCTGCCTCCAGTAGAGCTTGTATCTGCTCTTCTATAGCTTGGGAGCATTCTGGTATGAGCTTTCTATGCCTCTGTTGAACTGGCCTAGATCCTAGATAGACTGCTAGCTTGTGGCACATTAACTTGGGCTCTATGCCTGGCATGTCTATGGCCTTCCACGCGAAGAGGTCAACGTTATCTCGTAAGAACTGTATAAGTGATTCTTTTATATCTCCTTTTAGGATTGTACCAATATTGGTTGTTTGGTCTGGGGTGTCCCCGATCTGGACTTTCTCTATTTCACCTTCAGGCTGTGGGCGGAGTTCTTCCCGCCTCTGAACTCCACCGAGTTCGATTGTGTGGAATTCTTCTAATCTGCCTCTGAGGTTTAGACTTTTGTTGTAACAGCGGTGCGCCGTCTTCTGATCTGCTTTTATTATAGCTATCCCTTCTACAGTTGGGAATTAATGCATAGATGTGGAGTCGAGACTATTGCGCTGAGCTGATTCAACGTTGTCCGACCTATTAAGGCGTTGTAGGCTGAACCCACGTCAACCACAATGTAGTCTATCTTAAGTGTTCTTGACTGGTTTCCTTTTCCGAAGGTTGTGTGTAGTGAGATGTGTCCAAGCGGTTGAACTGGGGTATCTCCCAGTCCGAACAGGCTGTTTGGATATGCTCTGAGTTCTTTTTCTTCCAGGCCAAGCTTGTCGAAGGCAGTTTTGAATAAGATGTCGACGGAGCTCCCTTGGTCTATTAGTGTGCGGTGGAGATTTGTGTTTACCAATATAATAGTGATGACCATGGGATCGTCGTGTCACGAGATGATACCAGATGCGTCTTCTTTGGTGAAAGTAATTGCGAGGATGTCGGGTGCTTCCTCCTTCCCCTCGACATGATATACTTCTTTAAGATATCTTTTGCGAGATGATTTGGAGACTCCTCCTCCCGCAAATCCGCCGTGTATCATGTGGACGTGTCTTTCTGGTGTGTGAGTTGACCGCTCGATTCGTCCGACATCTTCTTCCCTTCTTCTTTTTCTTTGCTCATCGACCCGGGTGGCCAGATACCGATCTAGCTTCCCCTCTCTTACTAGCTTTTCTATGACATTTTTTAAGTCAAAATATTTGTTGGTGGAATGCCCGAGGATTCGATGGTATTCACAATATTCGGGCCGATTTCCTCCTCCTTTTCTGCCTTTGAGTAGTCGAGCTAGGGGTATTTTTTCAGTGTGGCAAACCTCTCTATAGACATCCACAAGGGACACCTGAAAATGGGGTGTAATTGTTGTATTTTTTGATTTTTTCCCCATGTCGATCTTCTTTCTTTTTCGACTCTTTGTCCTTATCTCGGGAGGTGAATCCGGATTTTGAGGTCTCTCCTAGTCGAGAGTTTTCCTTCATGTTGATGTACTTCTCTGCTTGTTCTTGCACTTTGTTCAGAGATGTGTGGTGTTTTTTCGATATAGATTGGCTAAAAGGTCCCTCTCGCAAGCCATTGATGAGGCCCATAATGGCAGCCTTTGTTGGTGGGCTCTGTATGTCCAGGCACATTTTGTTGAATCCTTCCATGTAGTTGCAAAGACTTTCCCGTTCTCCTTGCTTGATTCCTAATAGACTTGGGGCGTGCTTAGCCTTGTCTTTTTGGATGGAGAATCTGGCCAAAAAATTTTTGGCCAGGTCGTCGAAACTCGAGATGGACCTAGGAGGTAGATTGTCGAACCATCTAATTGCCGTCCTTGTTAAAGTAGTCGGAAAGGCTTTGCTAACTTCAAAAATTATTGAGATGTTGGCCGGGATCTGTAGTGCCATCGTACAAAGTCATATTCGGGAGTTTAAAGTCTTTTGGGATTTTGGTCTTCATGATCTCCTTGGTGAATGGATCTTGTTCCTTGCGGGAGCTATCCTCATGAGGGGATCAGTTAGCTTTGGTCTTGAGATCGGCTTCGGGTTTTAGGAGTTTGTCCTCCAATTCCCAACGTCACCTTATTTCCTTTTGTAGGTCTTTCTTAGCCTCCCGTTGACGTAGGGCTTCATCCTGAAGTTATTTTAAACGGTCTTGAAGCGCCTCCATGGCTCCCGTGCTTGGAGAATTCTTTTGGTTGTTAAGTTGAGGGGTACCATTTGGTGTAGTGTTCGCATTTTTGTGCGGCATTCTATCCTCCAGATCTGAATTGTGGTCGTTGTCATGGTCGTCCACTGATGAGCGGATAATTTGTACGCTTTTTGGCATTGTTTTTAGTATGTTTTTAGTATGATCTAGTTAGTTTTTAGTATATTTTTATTAGTTTTTAGTTAAAATTCACTTTTCTGGACTTTACTATGAGGTTGTGTGTTTTTCTGTGATTTCAGGTATTTTCTGGCTGAAATTGAGGGACCTGAGCAAAAATCTGATTCAGAGACTGAAAAGGACTACAGATGCTGTTGGATTCTGACCTCCCTGCACTCGAAGAGAATTTTCTGGAGCTACAGAAGCCCAATTGGCGCGCTCTTAACGGTGTTGGAAAGTAGACATTCTGGGCTTTCCAGCAATATATGATAGTCCATACTTTACCCAAGATTTGATGGCCCAAACCGGTGTTCAAAGTCACCCTCAGAAATTCCAGCGTTAAACGCCGGAACTGGCACCAAAATGGGAGTTAAACGCCCAAACTGGCATAAAAGCTGGCGTTTAACTCCAAGAAGAGTCTCTACACGAAAATGCTTCAATGCTCAGCCCAAGCACACACCAAGTGGGCCTGGAAGTGGATTTTTATGTCATTTACTCATATCTGTAAACCCTAGGCTACTAGTTATCTATATATAGGACTTTTTACTATTGTATCTACATCTTGGTTCTTCTGGTTCCCTCTCTGGGGCCGAGGCCAATGATCACTCTTATTCTTATGTATTTTCAACGGTGGAGTTTCTACACACCATAGATTAAGGTGTGGAGCTCTGCTGTACCTCGAGTATTAATGCAATTACTATTGTTCTTCTATTCAATTCCGCTTGTTCTTGTTCTAAGATATCACCTGTTCTTCAACTTGATGAATGTGATGATCCGTGACACTCATCATCATTCTCACCTATGAACGTGTGACTGACAAACACCTCCGTTCTACCTTAGATTGGGTGGATATCTCTTGGATTCCTGATACATGACGCATGGTTGATCGCCTGACAACCGAGTGCTCGCCTGACAAACGAGCCAGCCATTCCGTGAGATCAGAGTCTTCGTGGTATAGGCTAGAACTGATGGCGGCATTCAAGAGAATCCGGAAGGTCTAACCTTGTCTGTGGTATTCTGAGTAGGATTTAATGACTGAATGACTGTGACGTGCTTCAAACTCCTGAGGGCGGGGCGTTAGTGACAGACGCAAAAGAATCACTGGATTCTATTCCGGCCTGATCGAGAACCGACAGATGGATAGCCGTGCCATGACAGGGTGCGTTGAATATTTCCACTGAGAGGATGGGAGGTAGCCACTGACAACGGTGAAACCCTTGCTTAAGCTTGCCATGGAAAGGAGTAAGAAGGATTGGATGAAGACAGTAGGAAAGCAGAGAGACGGAAGGGAAGGCATCTTCATACGCTTATCTGAAGTTCTTACCAATGAATTACATAAGTATCTCTATCTTTATCTTTATGTTTTATGCGTTTATCACCATACCCATTTGAGTTTGCCTGACTAAGATTTACAAGGTGACCATAGCTTGCTTCATACCAACAATCTCTGTGGGATCGACCCTTACTCGCGTAAGGTTTATTACTTGGACGACCCAGTACACTTGCTGGTTAGTTGTGCGAAGTTGTGTTTATGCCATGGTATTGAACACCAAGTTTTTGGATTCATTACCGGGGATTATTTATGTTGGGAAAAGTATTGATCACAATTTCGTGCACCAAGTTTTTGGCGCCGTTGCCAGGGATTGTTCGAGTATGGACAACTGACGGTTCATCTTGTTGCTTAGATTAGGTATTTTTTTCTTCAGAGTTCTTAAGAATGAGTTCTAGTGTTTCAAGGTGATGTTCTTATCATCACCAAAGCTGATTGATCTTCATCAATTTAGCTCTTGAATACAATGTCCTGCTGAAGCTTGGCTGGCCATGTCTAATTTCTTTAGACTGAAGCTTTAGACTAGCATTGCAATGATTCTTGGAATTCTCATTAAGAATTTTGATACCTTTATTTTCTTTTCCACCTAATTTTCGAAAAATAAAAAAAAAATTATTACAAAATCATAAAATCCAAAAAAATTTCTTGTTTGAGTCTAGTGTTTCATGTTAAGTTTGGTGTCAATTGCATGTTTCTGTTCTTCTTGCATTCATTCATGTGTCTTAAGGATCTTCAAGTAATTCTTGATGATTTCATTGCTCTGATCTTTGAATTCTCTTGACTTGAGTGTTTATGTGTCTCATGTGCATTCTCATTAGTGTCAGTAGTATACAAACTGCTAAGTTTGGTATCTTGCATGCATTGTTATTTAATTTTAGTTGCATTTTGATTATTCCTCTTTAGTAAAAATCCAAAAATATTTTTGATTTGTGTCTTTTCAAGTCAATAATACAGAGAATTGAAGATTCAGAACATATTGCAGAGGAATTGCACAGAAAAAGCTGGGCGTTCAAAATGCCCAGTGAAGAAGACAGACTGGCGTTTAAACGCCAGCCAGGGTGCCTGGTTGGGCGTTTAACGCCCAAAAGGGTAGAGTTTTGGGTGTTAAACGCCAGAATGTGCACCATTCTGGGCGTTTAACGCCAGGATGGCACAAGAGGGAAGATTTTGTTTTCAATGCAATTTTTTTTCAGGTTTTCAAAGTTTTTCAAAATCAAATCATTTTCAAATCAAATCTTTTCAATCAAATCTTTTTCAAAATCAATTTCTTTCTTTTTTTCAAAGATACTTGCTACCAATTAATGATTTGATTCAACATTTCAAATATGTTTCCTTTTCTGTTGAGAAAGGTTTAATGTTTGAATCATATCTTTTCTTGTTAGGCAAGTTATTAATTTTCAAAATCAAATCTTTTTAAAAATGTTTTTCAAATCATATCTTCTTAACCACATATTTTTCAAAATAGTTTTCAATCATATCTTTTTAATTTCTAATTTCAAAATCTTTTTCAAAAATCACTTTACTTCTTTCCCACTTTTATTTTCGAAAATCAAATTAGTGTTTTTCAAAATGTTTTCAAAATTTTTTACTTGATTTTCGAAAATTGCTTCGCTTCTTCTCACATCCTTCTATTTATGGACTAACACTATTCCTTAATGCAAAATTTGAACTTCATCTTCTTTGATAAGTTCGAATTTTCTACTTCTGCCTTCCATTTTTCTTTTCTTCTGACAACTCAAGGAATCTCTATACTGTGACGTAGAGGATTCCATATTTTCTTGTTCTCTTCTCTTTCATATGAGCAGGAGCAAAGACAAAAGCATTCTTGTTAAGGCTGACCCTGAACCTGAAAGGACCTTGAAGCGAAAGCTAAGAGAAGCTAAGGCACAACTCTCTGTAGAGGACCTAACCGAATTCTTCAAGGAAGAAGAGCTCATGGCAGCCGAAAACAACAACAATGCCAACAATGCAAGGAAGGTGCTGGGTGACTTTACTGCACCTACTCCCGACTTCTATGGGAGAAGCATCTCTATCCCTGCCATTGGAGCAAACAACTTTGAGCTTAAGCCTCAATTAGTTTCTCTAATGCAACAGAATTGCAAGTTCCATGGACTTCCATTGGAAGATCCTCATCAGTTTTTAGCTGAATTCTTGCAAATCTGTGACACTGTCAAGACTAATGGGGTTGACCCTGAGGTCTACAGACTTATGCTATTCCCTTTTGCTGTAAGAGACAGAGCTAGGACATGGTTGGACTCACAACCTAAAGAAAGCCTGGACTCTTGGGAAAAGCTAGTCAATGCCTTCTTGGCAAAGTTCTTTCCACCTCAAAAATTGAGTAAGCTTAGAGTGGAAGTCCAAACCTTCAGACAGAAGGAAGGAGAATCCCTCTATGAAGCTTGGGAAAGATACAAACAATTAATCAGAAAGTGTCCTTCTGATATGCTTTCTGAATGGAGCATCATAGGTATTTTCTATGATGGTCTCTCTGAACTATCCAAAATGTCTTTGGATAGCTCTGCTGGAGGCTCTCTTCATCTGAAGAAGACGCCTACAGAAGCTCAAGAGCTGATTGAATTGGTTGCAAATAACCAATTCATGTACACTTCTGAAAGAAATTCTGTGAACAATGGGACTAGTCAGAAGAAAGGAGTTCTTGAGATTGACACTCTGAATGCCATATTGGCTCAGAACAAAATATTGACTCAACAAGTCAATATGATTTCTCAAAGTCTGTCTGGAATGTAAAATGCACCAAGTAGTACTAAAGAAGCTTCATCTGAGGAAGAAGCTTATGATCCTGAGAACCCTTCAATGGAAGAGGTGAATTACATGGGAGAACCCTATGGAAACACCTATAATCCTTCATGGAGAAATCATCCAAATTTTTCATGGAAGGATCAACAGAGACCTCAACAAGGTTTCAACAATAATAATGGTGGAAGAAACAGGTTTAGCAATAGCAAACCTTTTCCATCATCTTCTCAGCAATAGACAGAGAGTTCTAAGGAGAATAACTCTGACTTAGCAACCATGGTCTCTGATCTAATCAAAACCACTCAAAGTTTCATGACTGAAACAAGGTCCTCCATTAGAAACTTGGAGGCACAAGTGGGTCAGCTGAGCAAGAAAATTACTGAACTCCCTCCTAGTACTCTCCCAAGCAATACAGAAGAAAATCCAAAAGGAGAGTGCAAGGCCATCAATATGGCCGAATTTTGGGAGGGAGGAGAGGCAGTGAACGCCACTGAGGAAGACCTCAATGGACGTCCACTGGCCTCCAATGAGTTCCCCAATGAGGAACCATGGGAATCTGAGGCTCAAAATGAGACCTTAGAGATTCCATTGGACTTACTTCTGCCATTCATGAGCTCTGATGAGTATTCTTCCTCTGAAGAGGATGAGTATGTCACTGAAGAGCAAGTTGCTAAATACCTTGGAGCAATCATGAAGCTAAATGACAAGTTATTTGGAAATTAGACTTGGGAGGATGAACCCCCTTTGCTCACCAAAGAACTGGATGACTTGTCTGGGCAGAAATTACCTCAAAAGAGACAGGATCCTGGGAAGTTTTCAATACCTTGTACCATAGGCACCATGACCTTCAAGAAGGCCTTGTGTGACTTAGGGTCAAGTGTAAACCTCATGCCTCTCTCTGTAATGGAGAAGCTAGGGATCTTTAAGGTGCAAGCTGCAAAAATCTCACTAGAGATGGCAGACAACTCAAGAAAACAAGCCTATGGACTTGTAGAGGATGTTCTGGTAAAGGTTGAAGAGCATTACATCCCTACTGATTTCATAGTCCTAGAGACTGGGAAGTGCATGGATGAATCCCTCATCCTTGGCAGACCCTTCCTAGCCACAGCAAAGGCTGTGATTGATGTTGATAGAGGAGAGTTGATCATTCAAGTGAATAAAGAATCCTTGGTGTTTAAGGCTCAAGGATATCCCTCTGCCATCATGGAGAGGAAGCATGAAGAGCTTCCCTCAAAACAGAGCCAAACAGAGCCCCCACAGTCAAACTCTAAGTTTGGTGTTGAACCCCCACATTCAAACTCTAAGTTTGGTGTTGGGAGGTTCCAACATAGCTCTGAGCATTTCTGAGGCTACATGAGAGTCCTCTGTCAAGCTAATGACATTAAAGAAGCGCTTGTTGGGAGGCAACCCAATGTTTTATAATTATCTATTTTCTTTTGTTATTTATGTTTTTTTGTAGGTTGATGATCATGAGAAGTCACAAAATCAATGAAAAAAGTAAAAACAGAATGAAAAATAGGAAGAAAAACAGCACACCCTGGAGGACGCACCTACTGGCGTTTAAACGCCAGTAAGGTTAGCTGTTGGGCGTTTAACGCCCAGTCTGGCACCATTCTGGGCGTTTAACGCCAGAAAGGGGCACCAGACTGGCGTTAAACGCCAGAAAAGGGCAAGAAGCTGGCGTTAAACGCCAGAAATGGGCACCAGCCCGGCGTTTAACGCCAGAAATGGCTAGAAATGCAATTTTGCTTGCCATTTGGTGCAGGGATGACTTTTCCTTGACACCTCAGGATCTGTGGACCCCACAGGATTCCCACTTACCCTACCACTCTCTCTCTCTTCTTCACCCATTCACCAATCACCTCAACACCTCTTCCCCAAAAACCCTTCACCTATCAAATCCCATCTTTCTCTTCACCACTCACATCCATCCTTCATAAAACCCCACCTATCTCACCATTCAAATTCAAACCACTTTCCCACCCAAACCCACCCTCACTTGACCGAACCCTACCCTTCCCCCACTCCTATATAAACCCTCATTCACTCCTTCATTTTCACACAACCTAAACACCACTTCTCCCCTTTTGGCCGAACACAAAGCCATTCCCTTCTTCCTCATTTCTTCTTCTTCTACTCTCTTCTTTCTTCTTTTGCTCGAGGACGAGCAAACCTTTTAAGTTTGGTGTGGTAAAAGCATTGCTTTTTGTTTTTCCATAACCATTTATGGCATCCAAGGCCGGAGAAACCTCTAGAAAGAGGAAAGGGAAGGCAAAAGCTTCTACCTCCGAGTCATGGGAGATGGAGAGATTCATCTCAAGGGTGCATCAAGACCACTTCTATGAAATTGTGGCCTTGAAGAAGGTGATCCCCGAGGTCCCTTTTTCACTCAAAAAGAGTGAATATCCGGAGATCCGACATGAGATTCGAAGAAGAGGTTGGGAAGTTCTTACCAACCCCATTCAACAAGTCGGAATCTTAATGGTTCAAGAGTTCTATGCCAATGCATGGATCACCAAGAACCACGAACAAAGTATGAACCCGGATCCAAAGAATTGGCTTACTATGGTTCGGGGAAAATACTTGGATTTTAGTCCGGAAAATGTAAGGTTGGCATTCAATTTGCCCATGATGCAAGGAGATGAACATCCTTACACTAGAAGGGTCAACTTTGATCAAAGGTTGGACCAAGTCCTCACAGTCATATGTGAAGAGGGCGCCCAATGGAAGAGAGATTCAAGAGGGAAGCCGGTTCAATTGAGAAGGCATGGCCTCAAACCCGTGGCTAGAGGATGGTTGGAGTTTATTCAACGCTCAATCATTCCCACTAGCAACCGGTCCGAAGTTACCATAGACCGGGCTATCATGATTCATAGCATCATAATTGGAGAAGAAATAGAAGTTCATGAGGTTATAGCTCAAGAACTCTATAAGGTGGCGACAAGTCCTCTACCTTGGCAAGGTTAGCCTTTCCTCATCTCATTTGTCACATCTGTTATTCAGTTGGAGTTGACATAGAGGGAGATATCCCTATTGATGAGGACAAGCCCATCACTAAGAAGAGGATGGAGCACACAAGAGACCTCACTCATCATGAGATCCCTGAGATTCCTCAAGGGATGCACTTTCCTCCACAAAACTATTGGGAGCAACTAAACACCTCCCTAGGAGAATTGAGTTCCAACATGGGACAACTAAGGGTGGAGTACCAAGAACACTCCATCATCCTCCATGAAATTAGAGAAGATCAAAGAATCATGAGAGAGGAACAACAAAGACAAGGAAGAGACATTGAGGAGCTCAAGCACTCCATAGGACCTTCAAGAGGAAGAAAGAGCCGCCATCACTAAGGTGGACCCGTTCCTTAATTTCCTTGTTCTTTATTTTCCTGTTTTTCGAATTTTAGTGCTTATGTTTATCTATGTTTGTGTCTTGTGATCATTAGTGTCTTAGTGTCTATGCCTTAAAGTTATGAATGTCCTATGAATCCATCACCTTTCTTGAAAAAAAAAACGTGCTTAATTGAAAAAGAAAAAGAATTGCATGAATTTTGAATTTTATAACACTTTAATTATTTTGATGTGGTGGCAATATTTTTGTTTTCTGAATGTATGCTTAAACAGTGCATATGTCTTTTGAATTTGTGGTTCATGAATGTTGACTCTTGAAAGAATGATGAAAAAGGAGACATGTTACTGAGGATCTGAAAAATCATTAAAATGATTCTTGAAGCAAGAAAAAGCAATGAAAAAAAAAAGAAAGAAAATTTCGAAAAAAAAAGAAAACGAAAAAAAAGGGGGAGAAAAAGAAAGAAATAAAGTTGTGATCCAAGGCAAAAAGAGTGTGCTTAAGAACCCTGGACACCTCTAATTGGGGACTCTAGCAAAGCTGAGTCACAATCTGAAAAGGTTCACCCAATTATGTGTCTGTGGCATGTATGTATCCGGTGGTAATACTGGAAGACAGAGTGCTTTGGGCCACGGCCAAGACTCAATAAGTAGCTGTGTTCAAGAATCATCATACTTAACTAGGAGAATTAATGACACTATCCGGATTCTGAGTTCCTAAAGAAGCCAATCATTCTGAATTTCAAAGGATAGAGTGAGATGCCAAAACTGTTCAGAGGCAAAAAGCTAAAAGTCCCGCTCATCTAATTAATACTGATCTTCATAGATGTTTTTGGAATTCATTGCATATTCTCTTCTTTTTATCCTATTTGATTTTCAGTTGCTTGAGGACAAGCAACAATTTAAGTTTGGTGTTGTGATGAGCGGATAATTTGTACGCTTTTTGGCATTGTTTTTAGTATGTTTTTAGTATGATCTAGTTAGTTTTTAGTATATTTTTATTAGTTTTTAGTTAAAATTCACTTTTCTGGACTTTACTATGAGTTTGTGTGTTTTTCTGTGATTTCAGGTATTTTCTGGCTGAAATTGAGGGACCTGAGCAAAAATCTGATTCAGAGACTGAAAAGGACTGTAGATGCTGTTGGATTCTGACCTTCCTGCACTCAAAGTGGATTTTTTGGAGCTATAGAAGCCCAATTGGCGCGCTCTCAATGGCGTTGGAGAGTAGACATCCTGGGCTTTCCAGAAATATATGATAGTCCATACTTTGCCCAAGATTTGATGGCCTAAACCGGCGTTCAAAGTCACCCTCAGAAATTCCAGCGTTAAACGCCGGAACTGGCACCAAAATGGGAGTTAAACGCCCAAACTGGCATAAAAGCTGGCGTTTAACTCCAAGAAGAGTCTCTACACGAAAATGCTTCAATGCTCAGCCCAAGCACACACCAAGTGGGCCCAGAAGTGGATTTTTATGTCATTTAGTCATATCTGTAAACCCTAGGCTACTAGTTATCTATATATAGGACTTTTTACTATTGTATATACATCTTGGTTCTTCTGGTTCCCTCTCTGGGGCCGAGGCCAATGATCACTCTTGTTCTTATGTATTTTTAACGGTGGAGTTTCTACACACCATAGATTAAGGTGTGGAGCTCTGCTGTACCTCGAGTATTAATGCAATTACTATTGTTCTTCTATTCAATTCCGCTTGTTCTTGTTCTAAGATATCACCTGTTCTTCAACTTGATGAATGTGATGATCCGTGACACTCATCATCATTCTCACCTATGAACGTGTGACTGACAACCACCTCCGTTCTACCTTAGATTGGGTGGATATCTCTTGGATTCCTGATACATGATGCATGGTTGATCGCCTGACAACCGAGTGCTCGCCTGACAAACGAGCCAGCCATTCCGTGAGATCAGAGTCTTCGTGGTATAGGCTAGAACTGATGGCGGCATTCAAGAGAATCCGGAAGGTCTAACCTTGTCTGTGGTATTCTGAGTAGGATTCAATGACTGAATGAATGTGACGTGCTTCAAACTCCTGAGGGCGGGGCGTTAGTGACAGACGCAAAAGAATCACTGGATTCTATTCCGGCCTGATCGAGAACCGACAGATGGATAGCCGTGCCATGACAGGGTGCGTTGAACATTTCCACTGAGAGGATGGGAGGTAGCCACTGACAACGGTGAAACCCTTGCTTAAGCTTGCCATGGAAAGGAGTAAGAAGGATTGGATGAAGACAGTAGGAAAGCAGAGAGACGAAAGGGAAGGCATCTTCATACGCTTATCTGAAGTTCCTACCAATGAATTACATAAGTATCTCTATCTTTATCTTTATGTTTTATGCATTTATCACCATACCCATTTGAGTTTGCCTGACTAAGATTTACAAGGTGACCATAGCTTGCTTCATACCAACAATCTCTGTGGGATCGACCCTTACTCGCGTAAGGTTTATTACTTGGACGACCCAGTACACTTGCTGGTTAGTTGTGCGAAGTTATGTTTATGCCATGGTATTGAACACCAAGTTTTTGGATTCATTACCGGGGATTATTTGTGTTGGGAAAAGTATTGATCACAATTTCGTGCACCATCCACCATGGTGATGGGATGACTTCCAGGTCCCCGGCAACGGCGCCAATGTTCCGAGGGTTACCTGAAACTGTAGGTCGATCTTAGATGAGATCTTATGTACTGATTGAAGATGACGTTTCCGGCTTGTCTGTGGCGACCGGAGCTGTCGTGTCCGACTTGTTGGACTGGCAATGCTGCTGATCCTTCGTCACTAGTGGGTGGTGGTACCTGCAAGGGACTCCGATGCTTAAGTTAGCAAGGGTATTAAGCAAGTTTTTAGTAGAATTAGAGTATGAGTTATACCTGGGTGCTCCAGTATATTTATAATGGTGTAGAGCGACCTTTTTAGATAAGATAAGTTAGTTATCTTATCTTATTTTTATCTTTCAAGTGAGGTCATCTTATCTTCAAAGGAACTGCCCTTCTCTCTGTAGGTTTTGGGCTGCTTTAGGTTTTGGGGCGCGGTCCTCCATTTGGGTCCTTTTTGGGCTTTTCTGGTGATTTGGCCGAGTTCTTTGAGAAGAGGTCGGATAGTCTTACTTGAAGAGGTCGGTCGCCTTGTCGCTAATCATCCCGGGTCGGTCAGCTCGACCCAGGGTATGATCAGTGTCCCAAACCAACTCAAGAAAGGAGATCTCAAACAAGTCACTAGGGGCTAGTTGGACTTATTGGGCATTCTATACTGCCCACTAGTAACCACTCTGAAGTCACTGTCAAAAGAGCAGTGATGATTCATTGTATTATGCTGGGAAACAAAATAGAGATTCATTATTTGATTGGTTGTGAGAGTTACACAATTGCAAATAAAAACTCCACTGAAGCCAAATTGGCTTACCCAAGCTTAATCTCTCTGCTATGTAAAGATGCTGGGGTAAAGATGGGAGTGGATGAGCATCTAATCACCAAAAAGTAAATGGAGGGACAACAAGTACACGATAACTCCATCAAGAGGAGGGTGCAGGAGTTCCTCCCATAAATCCCTCAAATTGACTACTGGGCTCGCCTAGAAGCATCTGTCACCAAGCAATAAACTATGGATCAAGTTAAGGAAGAACAGCAAAATCAAAATAGCATGCTCTGTAAGCAGCTTAAGGAACAAGAAAAGCAAGGGCGTGAGCTACAGGAGCTGAAGCGCCAGAAGCTCTCCCTTAAGGGACCAAATAACCCACAAATTGAAGGAGCATCCATCTCCCAAAATAAAGGTTGTTGAGTCCTAATCTTAAATCTGTGATAACTTTTATTATTAGAAACCTATCTTAAGAATTACATAAGTATTAGTAATTAGGGTCTTTATTTTTATTTTTATTTTTATTATCTCCAAGTAAGCTATAATTTGTTCTTCTCATCATCACTAAATATGAATAAAATAGTAGATTTTCTCTAGAGTAAGGAGGTAGTTATTTCGAGTTTTCAATAAGAAAAAGTCTAATTATTTTTATGTGGTGGCAACACTTTTTGTCTTCTGAAGGAATGCTTGAACAGTACATATTTTTTATAGTGAAGTTTATGATTGTTAAATTTGCTGGCTCTTGAAAGAATGATGAAAAGAAAGAGAAATGTTATTGATAATCTGAAAAATCATGAAATTGATTCTTGAAGCAAGAAAAAGTAGTGAAAAATACAAAAAAAAGGAAGAAAAAGAAAAAGCAAGCAGGAAAAGCCAATAGCCCTTAAAATCAAAAGGCAAGGGTAAAAAAGATCCAAGGCTTTGAGCATTAATGGATAGGAGGGCCCAAAGGAATGAAATCCTGTCCTAAGCGGCTAAATCAAGCTGTCCCTAACCATGTGCTTGTGTCATGAAGGTCCAAGTGAAACACTTGAGACAGAGTGGTTAAAGTCGTGATCCAAAGCAAAAGAGTGTGCCTAAGAACTCTGGACACCTCTAACTGGGGACTCTAGCAAAGTTGAGACACAATCTGAAAGATTCACCCAGTTATGTGTCTGTGGCATTTATGTATCTTGTAGTATTACTGGAAAACAAGATGCTTGGGGTCACAGCCCAGACTCATAAAGTAGCTGTGTTCAAGAATCAACATATTAAACTAGGAGAATCAATAACACTATCTAAATTCTGAGTTCCTATGGATGCCAGTCATTCTGAGCTTCAAAGGATAAATTGAGATGCCAAAAATGTTTAGGAGCAAAAAGCTACTAGCCCAGCCATCTAATTAGAATATGAGCTTCACTTAAAACTCTGAGATGTATTACCTCTTGATCTTCTTTTTATCCTATTTTATTTATCTAGTTGCTTGAGAACAAGCAACAGTTTAAGTTTGGTGTTGTGATGAACGGATATTTTATACACTTTTTGATGGTATTTTCTTGTAGTTTTTAGTATGCTTTAGTTGTTTTTCAGTATATTTTTATTAGTTTTTATGCAAAAATCACATTTCTGGACTTTACTATGAGTTTGTATATGTTGCTGTGATTTCAGGTATTTTCTGGCTGAAATTGAGGGACCTGAGCAAAAATCGGATTCAGAGGCTGAAAAAGGACTGCAGATGCTGTTGGATTCTGACCCTCCTGCACACGAAATAGATTTTCTTGAGCTACAGAAGCTCAATTGGCACACTCTCAATTGCGTTGGAAAGTAGACATCTTGGGATTTCTAGAAATGTATAATAGTCCATATTTTGCGCAAGATTTGATAGCGCAAACTGGCGTTTTAACGCCAACTTTTTACCCTTTTCTGGTGTTAAATGCCAGAACTGGCATAAAAGTTGGAGTTAAACACCCAAACTGGCACCAAAGCTAGCGTTTAATGCCAGGAATAGCCTCTACACGTGAAAGCTTCAATGCTCAGCCCAAACACACATCAAGTGGGCCCCGAAAGTGGATTTCTACACTATCTATCTTAGTTTACCCATTTTCTGTAAACCTAGGTTACTAGTTTAGTATAAAAACGACTTTTAGAGATTCATTTTGTACCTCATGACATTTTACATCTGAATTTGTGTCTTCTACGGAATGAGTCTCTAAACCCCATGGTTGGGGGTGAGGAGCTCTGCTGTGTCTCGATGGATTAATGCAATTATTTCTGTTTTCTATTCAATCACGCTTGTTTCTATTATAAGATATTTATTCGCACTTCAACGTGATGAATGTGATGATCCGTGACACTCATCATCATTCTCAACTTATGAACGCGTGACTGACAACCACTTCCGTTCTACCTTAGATTGAGTGTGTATCTCTTGGTTTCCTGGTTCACGAGTTTGATTGCGTCTCCTGACCACAGAGCGTTCAAATCTGTGAAACCAGAGTCTTTGTGGTATAAGCTAGAATCAATTGGCAGCACTCTTGAGATCCAGAAAGTCTAAACCTTGTCTGTGGTATTCCGAATAGGATCTGGGAAGGGGTGACTATGACGAGCTTCAAACTCACAAATGTTGGGCGCAGTGACAGTGTGCAAAGGATCAATGGATCCTATTCCAGAACGAGTGAGAACCGATAGATGATTAACCCTACGGAATCCGTAGTTGGACCATTTTCACTGAGAGGACGGATGGTAGCCATTGACAACGGTGATCCACCAACTTACAGCTTGCCATGGAAGGAACCTTGCATGCATAAAGAAGACAACAGTAAGAAAGCAGAGAGTCAGAAGACAGAGCATCTCCAAAACCTCAACCTGTTCTCTATTACTGAATCACAGGTACTTTTCAATTCATGTTTTTTATTCTTCATAAACAAAATCATCTTTATCATTAATCTCCTAAGAGTTACAAGATAACCATAGCTTGCTTCAAGCCGGCAATCTCCGTGGGATCGACCCTTACTCACGTAAGGTATTACTTGGACGACCCAATGCACTTGCTAGTTAGTTGTACGGGGTTGTGTATCACGATTTCGTGTACCAGTTTTCCCAGTGCATCGAGTCCATTGATTATGATTGAAAATCTTTTGAACATTTCATCTATAGACTCTTTTTCTTTCATGAAAAATAGATCATAGTCTTTTATTAGCATATTAGTTCTGGTTTCTCTTATTTGATTTGTTCCTTCATCAGTGAATTGAAGTTTCTACCATATTTTCTTAGCAGATTTGCATCTGGATATTTTTTGTACTCTTCAAAATTTATAGCACAATGCATCATATTTATTGCTTTTTCATTTGACTCCACCTTTTCGTTTTCTTTTTTCGTCGATTCTCCATCTTCCTTTGGAATGACTTGTCCTTCAAGTGTTAGATTAGTTGGAATCTCAGGTTCATTCATGATGATCTTCCATAGCTTATCATCTGTGGCTTGAATAAAAATCCTCATTGTCTCCTTTTGGTAGGAATAGTTAGTTCCATTAAAATAAGGTGGATTATGGTAGGATTGACCTTTGGTTAGGTTGAAAGGAACTTGATTGCTTGCCATAGATCTGTTCTTCAAGCTGTTAAGCTTAACTCCTAGAGCCTAAGCTCTTATGCTAATTGAGGGGTTTTCAGGCCTTTAGAAAGGGGGAGTCTTGAATTAAGGCACTCTTTTAAAATTAGAAACGTGAAACAGAGCAAGCAGGAGATTTTTCAGTTTTAGTCTCCTGCAATTGTAGAAGATAAATGAAAAGAGAGTAGAGAGAACAACACCAACTTGATCCTGGTTCAACCTCAAAGTACAATGAATTGTACATCCAGGCTCCACCAAAATAATGGCAGAATTTCACTGTATCTAATTCAAAATTACAATCACCAATGCCAAGATCAAAACAAAGAGAAAGACGAACACAAAACTAGTTCAATACCAAGACAAACAAAGGACTATACTGTGCTTTAAAAACTGATTCTCAGACCAAACAAACTCCAAAACAGAACAAACTAAGATATGAACAAACTGAAATTTGTTATATTTTCTTCCTAGATTAAGGCTTATCACCCATAGACTTTTTTAAAATATTCTCTCAAATGATCATATGCCTTTTTATTAGTATTAGAAAGACTCAAAACTGAATATAAAATTCAAATCAAGGTGAGAAAAGAGACAGTCAATTGTGTAATATTTAATTTTTGAATTATTCTTTTTATGTGTTCTCAAATCTGGTTCTTTTTCTTATATCCAAAAATCAAGCTAATGCTAGTCGTTGTAGCAGATTAATTTACATTAAAGGCAAGATGTTTTTCTTACTTTATGCAGTTGTAAATTTTTCTTTAAGGGATGATACGATCCTTTCTTTTAGCAATAACACACCTCCTTCGTTATCATTTCAAATCTTGCTTTTAATGGATAGTTCTTTTTAAATTTATTTTAATTTTTGCAATGTATTCAACTATCCATTGCTTGTTTCCATAATCATCAATATTGTTATATGTTTTTTTTTCTATTTTAACAACAATAATCTCTTTTAATTTGATAATAAATAAGTATTTATATCAATTATTCAATATAATTAATTAAATATTTGTCATTACAATTAATTGTAAGATTATTTTTAAACTCAACAAGTAAAAATAGTCAAATTTTAGCATTAGACTTATGACTAACGAACGTTTACCGACAAGAAAACCTTTTATAAAGTTTATTATGACGCCTTTGCCATTGATAATACTTAACGTACTTGTAGTGATATTCGACGATATAGATACCCCGATTAAGAACAAAAAATTATAAATATTTTTTTTATTTGTTAAACCTTGTGGGATACATTGAATTCATGCATAGATTGATCAATTCCATATCAAATATTTTATTATTAAAAAATTAGCTATCGTGTGGTGGAAATTTAATATAACTTTGTTAGAAATAAGAAGATAATCTAAAGAAAGTAATTTATGTATTATTCAATATGTGAAGAGAAGTATAATGTACAAGAGTATATATAGGTGCTAGAAGAATTAAAGTAATAAAAGCATAAAATTTTACAATAAATATACAGATATGCTATATAAATATAAACGATACTAACTGATCTAAATTGATCCTAATTATACTCTAACATCTTCTCTCAAAATCAAGTGAGAGCTAAGAATATCATCTTGAGTTTATATATTAGAATTCAAAACGAGTAGTAAGATGAACCTTTGTGAAGATATCAGTAGTTTGATCCAGAGTTCCAACAGTTTTGAGACGAGCAAAATTAACAAAAAAAATTTTTGGACAAAATAATAATCAATCTCAATGTGTTTGGTGCATTCATGAAAAATAAATTATTTTTCTTATATGTTTTTCTTTATGCAATTGTAAATCTTTCTTTAAGGGACGATACGATCCTTTCTTTTAGCAACAGCACACCTCCTTCATAATCACTTTAAATCTTACTTTTAATGAATGGTTCTTTTTAAATTTGTTTCAATTATTGTAATGTGTTCAACTATCCATTGCTTGCTATCTATAATTATCATTATTGTTATATGTTTTTTTTTTTATTTTGACAATAATAATCTCTTTTAATTTGATACTAGATAAGTATTTATATCAATTATTTAATATAATTAATTAAATATTTGTCATTACAAATAATTGTAAGATTATTTTTAATCTCAACAAGTAACAATAGTCAAATTTTAGCATTAGAGTTATGACTATCGAACATTTATTGACAACAAAAACTTTTATAAAGTTTATTATTGATGCCTTTGTCGTTGATAATACTTAATGTACTTGTAGTGATATCCGACAATATACATACCCCGATTAAGAAAATTCAATATATCTTTGTTAGAAATAAGAAGGTAATCTGAAGAAAGTATTTTATGTATTATTCAATATGTGAAGAAAAGTATAATATACAAGAATATATATAGGTGCTAGAAGAATTAGAGTAATAAAAGCATAAAATCCTACAATAAATATACAGATATACTATATTAATATAAATGATACTAACAGATCTAAATTGATCCTAATTATACTCTAACATCCTCTCTCAAATTCAAGTGGGAGTTAAAGATACCATCTTAAATTTGGATACTGGAGTCCGAAAATGAGTAGGATGTGATGCGTCCGTATCATTAGTGTTTTTTCTTCTTAATTTTAAGTGATTTATTAAGATTTTCTATGGATAATCAATGACTTTAAGGTTAGAATGGATATTACTTTGATAAGTTGAATTTTATTTGATTACATGAAATTTTAGAAAAAAAAAAAAGAAGAAACAGAATAGAAAGGAGGATGGAGAGCAAGCAAAAAGCTCCCGGGAAGATAGAAAAAGCTCCCTGGAAGATAAAGAAGGCTCCCTGGAAGAAGAAAAGGTAAGGGCGTGCAACGCTAAAGCTTTTACGTACTACGTTAGGACACTTTACAAGTCACATGTACGCATGCAGCGTGCGTACGCGTGACCATCGTTTCTCAGGTAGTACGGTTGAGATTCAACGTATAATGCAACAATTACGCGTACGCTTACACCATGTGTACGCTCAACAAAGGATATTTCGGCAGGCATGCATACGGCTAGAGCACGCGTATGTGCAAGCAGAGTTTCGCGTAGTACATGGTATTCACCAGGTACAACACTAGGGCAAGTCCATAAGGTCAATTTGAGGAGAATTGGCTCACGTACAATGTAACTACTTCATGTTGTACGTGAGCCCACAAGATGCACTCCAGGGCCAATTTCCACACCACGTATAATGTGACACATACCACATACTACGTGGGCTTTGAAGCTTTCCCCAGGAGATCAAACGAAGTCCATTCTTCCTCCAAATTCTCAACCTCTCAACTCTTTGAATAATCAATAACAAATCCATTGATGATGACAGTTATTGAAGATCACAAGAAATCAAGGAAGAGATCTTCTTGATGGAAAATAATTAGGAAAAAGATTTGATTATGTTTGATTTTGAATTTGATTTAGAAGTTTTAATTTTAATTTTGTGTCTTTAGGGTTAGTATATAATGGAAGAGGGTTCTAACCTTTTTTTTCTTCTTAAGGACTTTGCAGTTTTTATTTCTTAAGGATTTCACAATGAACATGAGTTTCTAATTCTCCTCAGTTAAGGTTAGGAGCTCTGTTAGTTCTATGGATTAATGAAATAACTTTTCTACTTCTAATTGATGCAATTGATTCCTCTTTAAGAAACAATTTTCCTTCTTCATCTCAAAGGGTTTGAATATGTCGGGAAACAATTCTTCTCAGACTTGAATTTTCTTAATCTCTTGGAAAAGTGATTAATTGAATTAAGCTTGAAAATTAATTCTTATAATTCTCAAGTTTTGAAATTGGATTGATAAGTGACATAAAATCAACTAGGTTAAATTGTTATGAATTGTGTGGTTTTATAAATTAGTGAAAGTTCTTCAATTCTTTTCTTAATTAAGTGACTAAAGGATTAGCATTTAATTAGGTTAAAGGGAAATTGAATCACCAAGGGGTTGGGGTTTAATTACTAATGATTTTCCATAAAGGAATCATTGCATGGTTAAAATAGAAAGTGAAAAGTGTTGATTTAGACGACTAACATCTCTGAAACCTTAACTTTCTTAATTATACATGTTTTTCACACTAACTATTTGCTTTTTCTATGCTTTGTTTAGTTGCTGTTTAAGTTCTTAAGCTTTTAAAAGTCTAATTTCCTAGTTTGACTAGATTAATCGATTGATTTTGCTTGCTTAACACGTTAATCCTTGTGGGATCGATCCTCACTCACTTGAGGTACTATTTGATTTGACCCGGTATACTTGCCAGTGTTTTGTAGATTGTAAAATTCACATAAATTTTTTGACACCGTTGCTGGGGATTGATTATGGTTAACAAACTATTCATCAATTGATTACCTAGATTATACCTTTTAATTTTGTTTATTTACTATTTTTTGTTTTATTCCCCTTTGGGAATTCTCTTCACATTGTGAAGGGAGTTCCAATTTGATTTTCTTGTTGTTTTGGTCTATGCAGAATAACAGGGATAAATAACAACTTTAATACGATCCTAATATTGAAAGAATCTTAGGCAACAGAGAAAATAAGCTAGAAATCAAATAGTTGAAGAAGAGATTAAAGAAGTGGTTGAGGAAGAGTTCTCTAAGCTATATGTAAACCTCGCTAAAATCAGTAAATTATTAGTTAATAAATTGAATTTTAATTAGGAAATCTAAAAATGCAAAAATAATATCAAAATAGGATAGAGCTCGTCGAAACGAGAATTTTGATAACAATTTCAAAAATTTGGCTCAAAATTGGACCGGAAGGGCTAAACCGGTTGAACCGGGGCCCAAACCGGGCCCGTGGTTCCAACCGGACCCAAACATTTAAACTAAACAGCAGCTCCTTCTTCTCCATTTGCATGCAACGATACAAACAAATTTGGGGAAGGGAGGAGAAGCTCTCAAACCTTCACCATTTTTGATCCACCGTATCTTCCTCGTTTGAGCTCCGATCACTGCACCGTTTGCGGCGACGCGTTCAGCGCGTCGAGCTCTACCTTTCTATCTGAACAATTTCACTGGTAAGCCTCATATTTGATTCAGAATCTCTATCTCTTTCTTTGGTGAAATTGAAAACCTATAGTGAAATCTTGTCCAATTTTCGTGTTCTAGGTTCAAGTTAGCTTCCGATACTTATAGGCTCAAGCTATTGAGCATATGGATATGATAAGGACACTCTAAACCTAGCTCAATCTTGTATTTATAATGGAAAAACTGAAATTGGAACATGTATATGAATTAGGTGTAGATTTAGTGGGTATATATGCATTGGAATTGAATTGGGAGTATTTGGAGGCTTGTTGGTGATCAAAGCTTGGTTTGGGGCTGTTTTAATTGAGCTTGGAGGGGCTGTGATTTGTGTTGTGAAGCTACCTCGGGTGAAACAAAGTGATCGGCCAATGTATGGTTTAAGTTTCACACGTTTAATATTTACGGTGTTGTGAAAACATAGGTTAGAGAAATATTTAATTGTTTTTAAATCATTCTTCCACTTCTAAACCTCCATTTTCTTCCCTTAAGGCTTAAAGTTTGATTTTAGGTCCAGTGGATTAAAGAAGATAGGAAAACAAGATATCTTGAGGGTGAAGAAAGTTGTAAATGGTGGCTTTTATGAAGGAAATAAGTATGTTAACGAAGTTTAACGCTAAAGCTTGATAATTGATGATGTATTGATAATGAAACTGCCATGGCTTATGTATAATGATATATGAGATATGAGTTTCCCTGGATAAAAACCGTGGCTCGCCACCACGTGTTCCAGGTTGAATACCGATACTCTGTTGACCCTAAGTCGTAAGGGTGACCGGGCACGTATAAATTTTCGGGTATGGATAGCCCCCATTGAGTGATTACATGACGAATGAATGTGAACTCTATGCATAGACTCTTGGGGATGCACGACGGGAGACAGTCTAAGGTTTTCAGACTTGTCGGGTTGGCTGGATAACCGACAGATGGGCCTTATCAGCCATAGGACAGGCATGCATCATATGCATTTGTTTGTTTTGATTGCTATGCATTTCCTGTGTTACTTTGTAATTCTCTTTCTTGGACTTTTGTTCAGGTCACTTTCAGGGATTACCTTTGTAGCTTTATATTGCGGGCCGACTTTCGTCACGTCGGGCCCTGTCGAGTTTACTTGGTAATCCTCTTTCTTGGACCTTGTTCAGGTCTTTTTCAGGGATTACCTTCGTAACTTTATATTTTGGGCTGACTTTGTCACGTCGGGCCTTGTCGAGTTACTTGGTAATCCTCTTTCTTGGACCTTGTTCAGGTCTCTTTCAGGGATTACCTTCGTAACTTTATATTTTGGGCCGACTTTGTCACGTCGGGCCCTGTCGAGTTACTTGGTAATCTTCTTTCTTGGACCTTGTTCAGGTCTCTTTCAGGGATTACCTTCGTAACTTTATTGTGGGAGTCCGACTTCAACATGCCATACTCTTCTAAGTTATAGTAATCCTCTTTTATAGGGCTGGCCAGACCTCTTTCCAGGCTTTACTTATAACTTTGGTTGTTGTGGCTGGTCCGACTTCTTTATGCCAGCCAGTCTTCAAGTTATTTTATAGAAATCCATTTTATTAGGACCTCGTCAGGTCCTTTCTATGGATCACTTTCTATAACTTCTTGTATTATTCTGTTTTCATCTTTGCCGATTTTGTAGAGTTTGGGTTTTAACCTTCGTTTGGTCGACCTTTTAATGAATTTGGTTTTCATCTTTGGTCTTTATCGCGATCGCGCAGTGAATTTGATTTTCACTTTCTGTCGATCTGTAGCTTTATAATCGGACGATGAATGTTTCAGAATAATGCGGCTTGAGCGTTTGTAGAAAATCTGAACAGATTTTATTAAAAGAAAATGCAAATATATACATGCGGGGTTAATTTCCTAAGTCAGGTGATTTGTAGGTCTTGGCTTGGCGCCTCATTAAAAAACCTTTTCAGGAAAAAGAGTGCGCCTTGTCCAAGGTCCTTTATCATCCCTAGCTATAGTACCTTCTTAGGTTGGAAGCGTGCCATGACCTAGGAAGCTCTCGCCCGTCGAGTTTGGAAAGCCTGTAGTAGCCCTTTCACAGCACTTCTATGACTCGGTGGGGTCCTTTCCAGATTGTTGCCAGCTTTCCTTCTCCAGGCCGAGTTGTTCCGATGTCATTTCGGATTAGGATGAGGTCGTCCTCAACAAAGGCCCACTGTATTACCTTTTGATTCTATCTGGAAGTCATTCGTCGTTTCAATGCCTCTTCCCTTATCCGAGTTCTTTCTCGGATTTTCGGAAGTAGGTCGAGCTCTTCCCTTTGATGTTGGGAGTTGGCTTCTTTGCTATAGTGGATCACTTTGGGTGATCCTTCTTCGACCTCCACTGGGATCATTGCCTCTATTCCGTAAGCTAATCAGAAAGGTGACTCCTTTGTGGTGGAATGTAGAGTTGTCCGATATGCCCATAGGACTTGCGGGAGCTCTTCAGCCCATGCTCCCTTTGCATCTTGTAATCTCCATTTTAACCCAGCTAATATGACTTTGTTGGCAGCTTCAGCTTGTCCATTGGCTTGGGGGTGTTCAACAGAGGTGAATTGTTGTTTTATATTCAAGTTGGCCGCTAGCTTTCTGAAGCCTGTATTTGTGAACTGAGTACCATTGTCTGTAGTGATGGAGTATGGAACCCCAAACCTTGTGACGATGTTTCTATATAGGAATTTTTGACTTCTTTGAGCAGTGGCGTTAGCTAGGAGTTCTTTCTCAATCCATTTTGTGAAGTAGTCTATTCCCACTATGAGGAATTTGACTTGTCCCGATCCTTGAGGAAAGGGTCCGAGAAGATTGAGTCCCCATTTTGCAAATGGCCAAGGTGAGGTCACACTGATGAGTTCCTCTGGTGGGGCGATGTGAAAGTTGGCATGTTTCTGACATGATGAACATGTCTTTACAAATTCTATGGCTTCTTTTTGTAGAGTTGGTCAATAATATCCTGCCCGAAGTACGTTTTTCGTAAGTGCCTGCGCTCCGAGGTGATTGCCACAAATGCCACTGTGTACTTCTTCTAGGACTTCCTTTGTGTTGGAAGTCGGCACGCATTTTAGCAGTGGTATTGAAATCCCTCTTTTGTATAGAGTATTATTTATGATAGTGTAGTATTGTGCCTCCCGTTTCAACCTCTTTGCCTCCTTTTCTTCTGTGGGGAGTGCTTCTGTTTTGAGGTAGTTTATTATGGGAGTCATCCATCCTTGATCCTGACTTGTTATAGTCATGACTTTTTCTTCTTCTGAGATTGATGGATTTTGTAGAATTTCTTGGATGAGGCTTGGTGCATGAAATTGTGATCATCAATGGCGCCATTAACATGGTACGCTCAATTGCAATCTCTACTCTTTATCACAACTTCGCACAACTAACCAGCAAGTGCACTAGGTCGTCCAAGTAATAAACCTTACGCGAGTAAGGGTCGATCCCACGGAGATTGTTGGTATGAAGCAAGCTATGGTCATCTTGTAAATCTCAGTCAGGCGGATTCAAATGGTTATGGAGGATTGATAATTAAAAGATGAATAAAACATAAAATAAAGATAGAGATACTTATGTAATTCATTGGTGAGAATTTCAGATAAGCGTATGGAGATGCTATGTCCCTTCCGTCTCTCTGCTTTCCTACTGTCTTCATCCAATCCTTCTTACTCCTTTCCATGGCAAGCTGTATGTTGGGCATCACCGTTGTCAATGGCTACAGTCCCGTCCTCTCAGTGAAAATGTTCAACGCGCTCTGTCGCAGCACGGCTATTCATCTGTCGGTTCTCGATCATGTCGGAATAAAATCTAGTGATTCTTTTGCGTCTGTCACTAACACCCCACAATCGCGAGTTTGAAGCTCGTCACAATCATTCAATTCCTGAATCCTACTCAGAATACCACAGACAAGGTTTAGACCTTCCGTATTCTCAAGAATGGCCGCCAATGGATTCTAGCTTATACCACGAAGATTCTGATTAAGGAATCCAAGAGATATCCACTCAATCTAAGGTAGAACGGAGGTGGTTGTCAGGCACACGTTCATAGGTGAGAATGATGATGAGTGTCACGGATCATCACATTCATCAAGTTGAGGAACAAGTGATATCTTAGAACAAGAATAAGCTGAATTGAATAGAAGAACAATAGTAATTGCATTAATACTCGAGGTACAGCAGAGCTCCACACCTTAATCTATGGTGTGTAGAAACTCCACCGTTGAAAATACATAAGTGACAATGGTGATCATTGGCATCGGCCCCAGAGAGGGAACCAGAAGAACCAAGATGATCTGAAGATCTAAAGTGATCCCCAGATGAAAATACAATAGCAAAAGGTCCTATTTATAGAGAACTAGTAGCTTAGGATTTACAAAAATGAGTAAATGACGTAAAAATCCACTTCCGGGCCCACTTGGTGTGTGCTTGGGCTGAGCATTGAAGCTTCTATGTGTAGAGACTTTTCTTGGAGTTAAACGCCAGCTTTTGTGCCAGTTTGGGCGTTTAACTCCCACTTCTGTGCCAGTTCCGGCGTTAAACGCCGGAAATTCTTGAGCTGATTTGGAACGCCTGTTTGGGCCATCAAATCCCGGGCAAAGTATGGACTATTATATATTGCTGGAAAGCCCAGGATGTCTACTTTCCAACTCAATTGAGAGCGCGCCAATTGGGCTTCTGTAGCTCCAGAAAAGCCACTTCAAATGCAGGGAGGTCAGAATCCAACAGCATCTGCAGTCCTTTTTCAGCCTCTGAATAAGATTTTTGCTCAGGTCCCTCAATTTCAGCCAGAAAATACCTGAAATCACAGAAAAATACACAAACTCATAGTAAATTTCAGAAAAGTAAATTTTAAATAAAAACTAATAAAAATATAATAAAAACTAACCAAAACATACTAAAAACATACTAAAAACAATGCCAAAAAGCGTATAAATTATCCGCTCATCATAACACCAAACTTAAATTGTTGCTTGTCCCCAAGTAACTGAAAATTAATAGGATAAAAAGAAGAGAATATGCAATGAATTCCAAAAACATCTATGAAGATCAGTATTAATTAGATGAGCGGGGCTTTTAGCTTTTTTCCTCTGAACAGTTTTGGCATCTCACTTTATCCTTTGAAGTTCAGAATGATTGGCTTTTATGGGAACTCAAAATCCAGATAGTGTTATTGATTCTCCTAGTTAAGTATGATGATTCTTGAACATAGCTACTTTATGAGTCTTGGCCGTGGCCCAAAGCACTCTGTTTTCCAGTATTACCACCGGATACATCCATGCCACAGACACATCACTGGGTGAACCTTTTCAGATTGTGACTCAGCTTTGCTAGAATCCCCAATCAGAGGTGTCCAGGGTTCTTAAGCACACTCTTTTTGATTTGGATCACGACTTTAACCGCTCAGTCTCAAGTTTTCACTTGACAACTTCACGCCACAAGCACATGGTTAGGACAACTTGGTTTAGCCGCTTAGGCCAGGATATTATTCCTGTGTGCCCTCCTATCCACTGATGCTCAAAGCCTTGGATCCAACTATCAAGAACCACCATCTCCATATTCATACCAAGAACGACCACCTCTCTATCCATATCAAGAACCATCATCTTTCTACCCATATCAAGAGCCACCATCTCCCTATTCATACCAAGAACCATCCTCTTTTTACTCTTATCAAGAACCATTATCTCCTTCTAATTCATATCAAGAGCCACCATCTCCTTATTCATATCAAGAACCATCAGCTCTTAATTTTCTTATAAAAAAATACATACATGATATGAGGATGAGTGTCAAAAGTATAGAGAAATATGTGGAGTTGATTATCAAGTCCCAGGAAGAGGAACAAGAAAATTCCTTCCCAAGAGATACAATACAAGATCCTTTGGAAGAAAGTGAGGAAATCAATCAAAGGAGTTCATACTCCAGTGAATTAGAGAACTCTCCACCCTCACACATGGGAAAAGAGGAAGATGCACAAACAAAGAAGGAAGATGCACAAACAAGAAAGGTTGTAAGGGATGAAAACAATTATGGGAATCTACACTCCAATGAAGTAGAGAGTGGCATAGAGGGTGAGTTTATTGAACCACCAATTCAAGAAGTTCTTGATGAAGGGTACACCCCAACCATCACACAATGCCCAAATTTTGAAATCAAAGAAGTGAAGGAAATCAAGGAAAGCACAAAAAAGGAGACATTGACCAAGAAACAAAAGACAACATCTATGAAAAAGAGAAGGTCACCAAAAAGTAATCCAACCTCTACCCCAACAAGCAAGGTGAATCAAGCTAATAACAATAAAAGAAAGTTTGTTAGGAGAAATTCAAGTCTGAGGGTACTAATTTTTGCCTCTCCTCCCTTTGAGTCATTTCTTTTAACCAACTGGAAAAAGAGGAAGAAAATTCGACAATCAAGTGTCAAGCTAGTGACATTAAAGAAACGCTTGTTGGGAGACAACTCAATATTTTGTGTCCTTAGATTTTCTGTTTATTTTTAATTTATTTAGTTTGTTTTAATTTCTTATAGTTTTCATTCTTTTTAAGTGTGCTTTGATCATCCAGAGTGTCTAAAACAGGAACAACTTTTTTGCTTAGGGACAAGCAAACATTTAAGTTTGGTGTTGTAGAGCGCTCTCTCTGCTTATCTTATCATCAATGGCACCAAAGGGAGGAGCACAACCTGAGGAATGAGATGTCCACCAAGATAATTGAGGTGGTTGAGTTCCTTTCATTCTTATTTCCTTCCGTCACCATTATGTTATCTTTCTATTTTCTTTTTCTTTGATTGCCTGCATAATTTTTAGTATTTTCAGTTCTTAGGTTTTAGTTTCTTTCAGTTGCCTTTTATTTTTATTTATAAAAAAATTGTCTTATGTGCTCACTAAGCTTGAATCTAAAAGGAAAAGAAAAGAAGTGATGTATTGCATGAGAAATTGAGTTTATATTATATAGTAGTCTTATATATTTAAATGTGGTGGTATTATCTGTGATTCTGAAAGTATGATATGAACAATACATATTTGAATTTGAATTAAAGGATGTTGATGCATGAGGAACAATAATTTAGAAAATTATTATGAACTCTCTGAAGTAAACAAAAGCTTAATCCTTGAAGTAAAAGAAACAGCAAAAGAAGAATAAAAGCAAGGTCCAAGACTCTCAGCATCAATGACTAGGGAGGTCAAACATGATTAAAAAAGCTCAAAGAGTTGTTTCTCTAGTCATATGCTTGTGGTATAAATGTGTCAAGTAATTATTGAGACAGAGGACTAAGAGTTGAGATCAAGTGCATTTAACAGAGTATGCTAAAGGCTTTGAGCACCACTGTCTGGGAGTAACTGAAAGAAAAATCAGAACCAAAAGAGAGTTCCCAGTCAAGTGCTTGTGGTGTTTTTCTGTCAAGTTAAGCTTGAGACAAAGCATTTAAAGTCACGGCTAGGCTCAAGGTGCAAATCACCAAAGAAAAGAGAATGAAAGAAATTTTCCTGTGTTCAAGGATTATACCAAAGTATAAAGGCCAGAGAATTCAGAATATTATCCAGATTGTAATTTCGACATACGGTGACATTCCTCTGATTCAAATGATAGTGAGATGCCAAAACTATTTAGGATTACAGTGTATAAACCCCACTTTAAGAAGAGACATGAGCTTAATTACACACTCACCTCTCATGCAAATTCACATCCTAAGCCTATATTAGTTTTGGTTGCTTGAGGACAAGCAACAATTCAAGTTTGGTGTTGTGATGCGTGAGCATCTTTGCTATATTTTCCTAGTGAATTTTCATTCAAAATGTTGAGTTTAATCAAGATTCAAATATCTTTTAACCACTATGGATGCTACTTTGAGTCATGTGCAATTCTTCTTATTTCAGGTAGCATTCAGATGGATTTGATGGAGTTTCTGTAGAAAAAGAGAAGAAAGTGAATGATGTTGTCAACCCTGACCTCCCTGCACTCTAACAAAAATAACTAGAGCTACAAAGATCCAATTGATGTGATTCTAGTGGCATTAGAAAGCTAACTTCGAGAGCTTTCCAACGATGTATAATGATTTATAGTTCTTTGCCAGCAATTTGGCCAAGGTGGCGCCTAACTTGGGAAATCCCAAGTTAGGCGCCAAAGGAAGACTTTACTATGAGTTGTGCGCTGCATGGGTGGCGCCCAACTTGGCTTTTCCCAAGTTAGGCACCACGACGAGGGAAAATCCTCCTAATGCACACTACCAAGGTGGCACCTAACATGGAGTTTTCCAAGTTAGGCGCCAGGACAACCAAAAACAAGCAATTCCATTCGGCCAGGCTCAAGTTAGGCGCCACCTCCACCAAATTAGGCGCCAAGGCACAATCAACACGCCCAATCCTTGCTGCCTCCTCCAAGTCCAACTTCAACATCATCAAGTTAGGTGCCACTCCTATGGAAGGCAATGGTCCCCACTCATTCATCAATTGAAGCTGCACGAAGATTTATTTAATTCCGATTTAAACTTTTATTTTATTTTAAAATAGGAAAAGATATTATTTAATTTTAGAAAATATATTTTACATTAATTAGGATTAGATATAAAAGGGAAAAGAATCAGCTCTGCGGGCTCCTGGTGCACGAAATTGTGATCACACTTTTCACAACTCCGCACAACTAACCAGCAAGTGCACTGGGTCATCCAAGTAGTACCTTACGTGAGTAAGGGTCGATCCCACGGAGATTGCTGGCTTGAAGCAAGCTATGGTTATCTTGTAACTCTTAGTCAGGAGATTAATGATAAGAAGGATTTTGTTGCAAAAAGTTAAAGAGCATGAAATGAATGATACTTGTTATTTAGTAATGGAGAACAGGTTGAGGTTTCAGAGATGCTCTATCTTCTGAATCTCTGCTTTCCTACTGTCTTTCTCTCTCAAACGCGCAACGCTCCTTCTATGGCAGGCTGTATGTTGGCGGATCACCGTTGTCAATGGCTAGCATCCATCCTCTCAGTGAAAATGGTCCAGGTACACTTTCTGTACGGCTAATCATCTGTCGATTGTCACTTGTGTCGGAAAAGGATCTCTTTATCCTTTTGCACACTGTCACTGCACCCAACATTCATGAGTTTGAAGCTCGTCACAGTCATTCCTTCCTAGACCCTACTCGGAATACCACAGACAAGGTTTAGACTTTTCGAATCTCAGGAATGCTGCCAATTGGTTCTAGCCTCTATCACAAAGGTTCTAATCTCACGGATTCGAATGCTCTGTTGTCAGGAGAGGCAAGTCAAACTCGTGGATCAGAAACCTGAGAGATACACACTCAAGCTGTCGTCCAATGACTACGTTGAGCTCAGATAGAATAGAAGTGGTTGTCAAGCACGCGTTCATAAGTTTGAGAATGATGATGATTGTCACGGATCATCACATTCATCCTATTGAAGTACGAGTGAGTATCTTAAAACGGAAACAAGCGTGATTGAATAGAAAATAGTAGTAATTGCATTAATTCATTGAAACACAACAGAGCTCCTCACCCCCACCTATGGGGTTTAGAGACTCATGCCATAGAAGATACAATATGAAAATGTAAAAATGTCATAAGTCCCTAAATAAATCTCTAAAAGTAGTTTTTATACTAAACTAATAACCTAGGTTTACAAGAAATGAGTAACTAAGTGCAGATAGTGCAGAAATCCACTTTCGGGGTCCACTTGGTGAGTGTTTGGGCTGAGCTTTGAAGCTTTCACGTGCATAGGCTATTTTTGGAGTTAAACGCCAGCTTTGTTGCCAATTTGGGCGTTTAACTCCAGTTTTGGTGCCAGTTCTGGCGTTTTACGCCAGAAAATGGTTTCTGGCTGGCGTTAAACGCCAGTTTGGGCCATCAAATCTCGGGCAAAGTATGGACTATTATACATTGCGGAAAATCCCATGTCTATGTTCCAACGCAATTGAGAGCGCACCAATTGGGCTTCTGTAGCTCCAGAAAATCCATTTCGAGTGCAGGAGGGTCAGAATCCAACAGCATCTGCAGTCTTTTCTCAGCCTCTGAATCAGATTTTTGCTCAGGTCCCTCAATTTCAGCCAGAAAATACCTGAAATTATAGAAAAACACACAAACCCATAGTGAAGTCCAGAAATGTGATTTTTGAATAAAAATTAATAAAAAGACAACAAAAAGTGAATAAAACATGCTAAAAACTATATGAAAACACTACCAAAAAGCGTATAAAATATCCGCTCATCAGCTCTTCTCTTCTCTTCTCTCAAACCTCATTCCATAATTTACAGTTTTTGAGAATCCTTGTTTTCTTTCTGAACCATGAGCAACTAAGCCTCCACTGTTAAGGTTAGGAGCCCTGTTTATTGTATGGATTGATACTATTACTCTTCTATTTTAATTCATGTATTGATTTCAATTTCAAGAATTTGTTTTTGTTCTTCATCTTATGAATCTGGGTGGAACGGAAGTATGACCCTTATTCTATTTGAGTTCTTGTAAACCTTGGAAAAGCAATTTACTTGAACAATAGCTTGAAAATAATTTCTCCTAAATTTATAATTATATGGACTTAACGGGATACGTGACATATAATCCTTTTATATTTGGATAATTAGGGTTTCTGTGGCACATAAACTAGTTTTGAACTTAAACACTCTAATCAGAATAAATTGACCAAGAAATTGGCGGTTGATGAAGGTTAGAGGAGACTAAAAAGGTCTAAGGAATTAGGGTTTAGTCACATATAGTTTGCCATGAATTGAATCTTACATGATTAAAATAGTTGGTAAGAAAAGTTAATTCGAAAAATAAACATCTCTGAAACCTTAACTATTTTCTCATATATATTTCACAATCTGTTTACTGCTTGCTTTATTAATTCTCTGAATTTTCTGTTTAATGCAATTGAAACCCAAATACCATTTTTTGCTTGTCTGACTAAGCCAATCACTCAATCATAGTTGCTTAGTCCATCAATCCTCATGGGATCGACCCTCATTCACTTGAGGTACTACTTGGTGTTACCCGGTGCACTTGCCGGTTAGTTTGTGGGTTATAAATTCCACACCATATTATCACACCTACTATCCGAGCCAACAATTTTGAACTAAAGCCATAATTTGTCACATTATTTCAATAAAATTGTTATTTCAGTGGAAGTCCACAGGAGGATCCTAATTTGTTTATCTCCAACTTCCTGTAAATCTATGACACTGTCAAGACAAATGGTATTTTGTCTGAGTTGTACCGTTTGCTATTCTTCCCTTTTGCTGTAAGAGATTGGGCTAAGTAGTGGCTAGAGAATCAGCGCAAGGAGATCATAGCTACATGGGTTGGCTTGGTCAGTAAGTTCCTAAACAATTTCTTTCCACTCCAAAAGTTAACTAAGTTCAAAATCGATGTTCAGACCTTTAGACAGCATGTCGGAAAATCCCTATATAAAGCTTGGAAGAGGTATAAAGAAATGCTCAGAAAATGCTCGGATGATATGTTTGCTGACTGGGTTTAGCTTTAGATATTTTATGATGGGATCACCCCCACTTCACGAATGGCATTGGACACTTCGGGTGGAGGACTTTATATATGAAGAAAACCACTGAGGAAGCACAAGAATTGATTGAGATGGTGGCTAACATTCAATATCTTTACTCTTCTAAAAGATCAACAAGGAAATGAGTCATAGAGTTGGATGTTTTGGACACCATTTTGGCTCAGAATAAATTCATATCCCAATAGATCAATGCAACATCTCAACAAATTAATGCAATTATTCAACCCCTAGGAGGAATGCAAGTGTTGGTAGTGAGATCTCAAGAAAACTCTTATGGTGTCAGCAATGGATTTTCTCAAGGTGAAGGGATGGAGTATGGACAATACTCATTGGAGCAAGTGAATTACATGGGTAATCCTTGAAGACCACATCAGAATGACCCTTTTTCTAAGACGTATAACTTCGGATGGAGAAGCCACCTAACTTTTGGGTGGGAAAACCAAAACCAGAGGCGTAACCAATTCAACAACACCCACCAACCTACTCACTTCAATAACCCTCAACAGAGCACCTTTAAAAACCATCATCAAAATCTAAATAACCATTCTGTAAATCACTAACAACCACCTCCCTCACATTCCACCCCTACAAGGTTCTCAAAGACTCTTTAACCTTGAAATAAATTTAGAAAAATTCATGGAAAGTACAAGAATTAACTTCAAGAACCAAGAAGCCTCATGAGAAATTTGGAGATCCAAATAGGCCAACTTGCTCAAAGAGCGGAGAAATCTACAAATGTTCTCCTCAGTGACACAATTCCTAATCTAAAAGAAGAGTGCAAGACCATTAGTTTGAGAAGTGGATGAGTAGTGGAAAAGACAGAGAATGAAGCTCCTGTTGTTGAGAATAGAAAGGAAGCCCCAAAGGATGAAAACACCCCTGATGACAATGTAATTCCTTCTCCCTAGCCACCACAAATTCAAACTTCCAGGAGTGCACCAAAAGAGAAGAGTCAAGTGCCTGAATATAAGCCACGAATCCTATATCCTCAATGATTACACAAAGAGGCCAAAGACTAACAATTTTTCAAGTTCCTAGAAATCTTCAATAAACTCCAAATTAATAGTCTCTTTGTTGAAGCTCTTGAACAAATTCCATCATATGCAAAATTTATGAAGGAGCTAATTTCCCAGAAAAGGAACTGGAAGGAGAATGAGACAGTAGTTCTTACCAAAGAGTGTAGTGCAATAATACAGAAAAACCTCCCAGAGAAGCTAAAGGACCCTGGAAGCTTTGTTCTTCCTTGCATGATTGGTGAAATAACAGTTGAAAGAGCTTTATGTGACCTTGGAGCAAGCATCAACCTCATGCCACTATCCTTAATGCGCAAGCTTCAAATTAAAGAGGTAAAACCTACTAGAATCTCTTTACAACTTGCTGATCGCTCTCTTAAATTCCCTAGGTATTGTTGAGAACTTACTGGTGAAGGTGGGGACATTTATCTTCCCTGCGGACTTTGTCATATTGGATATAGAAGAGGATGTCAATGCCTCTATTATACTGGTGAGGCCATTTCTTTCTACAGGGAGAGCTTTAATTGATGTTCAGAAGGGTGAATTGACATTGAGGGTGAATGATGAACAAATTGTGCTTAATGTTTTTAAAGCTCTGCAGCACCCGAATGATTCTGTGGATTGTATGAAAATTGATATTATTGATTTGCTAGTGCAAGAGGCATTAGAAGAGGAAAAGTTCAGTGAAATATTTGAAGCCTCTATTTAGCCTAAAGAAGAAATTAAAGCAACAGTACTACTTAAGGAAGCAGCGTACATTCCCCCTAAGGCTGAAGGACCACCAAAACTAGCATTGAAGCGACTACCCTCTTCCTTGAAATATGTCTTCCTTGGAGAATTTGAAACATATCCAGTGAATTTTAATTTTGTATTAAACAGTGGTGAAGAAGAAGCTTTGATCAAGGTGCTGAAGGACCACAAAAGTGCAAATGGATGGACTATTGGTGATTTGAAAGGGATAAGTCCTACAATGTATATGCACAAAATCTTGCTTGAAGAAGATGCTAAACTAGTGGTGCAAGCACAAACGAGGCTCAATCCCACCATGAAGGAAGTAGTTCAGAAGGAAGTAATGAAATTGTGGGAACTCGGAATTATTTACCCGATATTTGACAGCTCTTGGGTAAGTCTGGTTTAAGTTGTTCCCAAGAAAGGAGGTGTGACTGTGATAGCCAATGTCAAAAATGAGTTCATTCCTACATGGACAGTGACTGGGTGGAGGATGTGCATTAATTATAGGCAGTTCAACACAGCCACAAGGAAGGATCACTTTCCTCTTCCATTTATTGATTAGATGCTAGAAAGGTTGGTCAGACATGTCTTTTGCTGCTTATTGGATGGATACTCTGGCTATAACCAAATAGCCGTGGACCCTCAAGATCAAGAGAAGATAGCTTTCACATGCCCCTTTGGAGTCTTTTCCTACCGCAGTATGCCTTTTGGTTTATGTAATGTTCCTGCTACTTTCCAAAGGTGCATACTTTCCATCTTTTCTGATATGATTGAAAAATTTATTGAGGTTTTCATGGATGATTTTTTGTTTTTGGTAATTCCTTTGAAGAATGCTTGAAACTTCTAGCTTTAGTCTTCAGAAGGTGCCAAGAAACTAACTTAGTTTTAAATTGGGAAAAAGGTCACTTTATGATTACAGAAGGTATAGTTCTTAGGTACCGCATCTCAAGCAAAGGCATAGAGGTTGACAAGGCCAATATAAAGGTTATTAAAAATCTCCCACCCCTTGTGAATGTAAAGAGCATAAGGAGTTTCTTGGGTCATGCAGGCTTCTATAGAAGATTCATTAAAGATTTTTCCAAAATAGCAATACCACTAAGTAATATTCTTGCTGATGCTCCATTCAATTTTGATGAGGAGTGCCTGCATGCCTTTGAAACTCTTAAGGTCAAGCTTACCTCTGCACCTATTATTGCTCCTCCTAATTAGACATCACCCTTTGAATTAATGTGTGACACAAGTAATGTTACAGTTGGAGCTATTTTCGGACATAGGCAAGATAAATTGCTGCATGTTATATATTATGCCAGAAGGTTGCTCAATGATGCTAAAAGGAATTATACTACCATGGAAAAAGAGTTACTTGCTATTGTACTTGCTGTTGATATGTTTAGATCATATTTAGTCGGTTCTAAGGTTATTGTTTATAGTGATCACTCTGCTCTTAAGTACCTCTTGACTAAGCAGGATTCTAAAACAAGATTGATTAGATGGGTGCTCCTTCTATAAGATTTTGAGATTGAAATCAGAGATATGAGAGGCTCCAAAAATTAAGTAGCTAATCACCTCTCTCGGATTGAACCTAAAAAGAACCAGGAAGCTCCACCCCCAATTTAGGAAGAGTTCCCTAATGAGCACTTATATTTAATTCATAAGACACCATGGTTTGCTGATATGACTAATTTCAAGGCTGGATGGATAATCCCAAAGGAATTTACTAAGTAATAGATTAAAAAGTTACAGCATGACACCCGGTATTTTCTTTGGGATGATCCATATTTATTCAAGAGGTGTTCAGATAGCATTATTCAAAAGAGTGTTTTAGAGGAAAAGACTCCACAAATTCTCTGGCATTGCCATGGTTCTGAATATGGTGGACATTTTGGTGGAGAAAGGACAACAATAAAAGTCCTTCAATGTGAATTTTACTGGCCCACACTCTTCAAGGATGCAAGGGATTTTGTGAAGCATTGTGATCCTTGTCAGAGAGCAGAGGCTTTGTTCAAGAAGAATGAAATGCTGCTGACCCCTATTCTAGAGGTTGAACTATTTAATGTTTGGGACATAGACTTCATGGGATCATTCCCTTCTTCCTACTCTAACAGCAACATCGTGGTTGCTATTGATTATGTCTATAAATGGGTGAAAGCTGTACCTCTGGCCATCAAATGATGCCAAGGTGGTGATGAGCTTCCTTAAGAAGTACATCTTCAGTAGGTTTGGTGTTCCCTGAACCTTGATTAGTGATGGTGGTAGCCACTTTTGCAATAAACAATTAGATGCACTTCTTCTGAGGTATGGTGTCAAGTACAAGGTAGCTACTCCTTATCATCCTCAAACCAGTGGTCAAGTGGAGGTCTCTAATAGAGAGCTTAAAAGAATTCTAGAGAAGACTGTGGGTACTTCAAGAAAGGATTGGCTAAGAAGATTGATGATGTCTTCTAGGCCTACTGCACAGCCTTCAAGACTCTAATTGGGATGTTGCCTTATCAGCTTGTCTATGACAAGACCTGTCATCTGCCGGTAGAGCTAGAGCACATAGCTTACTAGGCAACAAAGTTTCTGATTTTTGATGCAAAGGTGGCTGGAGAGAAAAGACTCCTCCAACTTAACTTGATGAGTTTCGGATGGAGGCGTATGAGAATTCAAGGCTCTATAAGGAGAAGACAAAGATGTGGCATGATAAGAGAATCACTTTAAGAACTTTTGAACCTGGACAGCAAGTGCTTCTACACAATTCTAGGCTCATATTGTTTCCAGGAAAACTCAAGTCCAGATGGTTTGGCCTTTTTACAATCAACAAAGTCTCTCCCTATGATCATGTAGAGATTATGGAAGGCAATTAAGAGAGAACTTTCACTGTCAATGATCAGTGGCTCAAGCATTATCTCAGAGGAGAGATAGATCGCCAAAGAACTGTATAACTCCTCACTTAGAGGGGTGAAATGTCATACTAGTGACGTTAAAGAAGCGCTTGTTGGGAGGCAACCCAATGACTAATATCCTTTAAATTTTTGTTATTTCTTTACATAATTTTAGTTATTATTTTGTTTTATAATATGCATGAACAATTATAGAAAATTTGGTGTAAGAAAACTGAAGGAGAAGATATGGTTCCACCTAAAGTGTGGTGTGGAAGAAGCCCTCATGTTGTACATGAAGGTACCACGTACAACGTGTGTGGTTAAATTATTTACTTCTAGGAGGCATTTCTCATCTAGCGTACAACGTGAAGGTTTTCACATACTATGTTAAGCAAGGGTCACGCATACGCGTACAGCATGCGTACGTGTGCGGGTGAAAAATTTTGGCGTGGCACGTATGCGTGCCGCATGTGTACGCGTGATTAAGAATCCACGTACTATGTGATATTTCTCACGTATAACACAGGGAACAAGGACATGCCCAGGGAGCCTTTATTGAACCACGTACAACGTGATTTCATTCACATACTACGTGAGCTTCATCTTTCCTTCCAGGGCACTTGTTTTCCATCACGTACAACGTGATTTCATTCATGTACTACGCTAAATTCAAAGAGCTACTCCTAGGGAATTATTTTCCACTCACGTACAACGTGAAGTGTACCTTGTCATACGCCATATTCATCCAGCACATAAAGGGAACACTTGCTATTTCTCATATAACATAATCGACACCAAATTGTACATTAGGGCATCAAATTCACATGGCAAACCCTTCATTGAGCCCTAACATTCTCTTTACACCACAGTTTAGTCTTCATACGTACATGCATGCTTATTCCTCAGCTCATTATCTTCACACCACAGCCAAACTTAAGTTTGGTGTGGTGGCCTCTATGCATGCATTATAAGGAAGCACACCTCACCTCTCACATACTTCACCTCATGCATAAGTCCATTATTTTATTTTATTTTATTATTTTATTATTTTCTTTTATTTCATAATTATTTTCCACAGTAATTATCACTTGAGTTTGTTGGTATATGTAGTATTTGTGACTACTCAGGAATTCAGAGAATCTCTGCAAGCCCCATACTAGTTTTCTCATCAAAACACATGCAATTTTTCCTATTATGGATACTTATCTTCAAGGATTCCTCTAGCCACACACAATTCCACCTTCCCTAAATTATTATTCACTTTGGAAACATATGCCTTGATTTGCTACCCCTTACATGCAATGGTCCTCCTTTCCCTAGACTATGACTCACTTCAAGAAGCTTGTTCTCACCTCCATTCAAGCCTCGGCCAATCCACCTCCATCCATACATCCATTAGATTTCAACTTCCCATCTTCATCATTCATTCTCCTAACCAAAAATACTATAAATACCACCACCTTTCACCACTTCACAATACATCTCAAAATCTTCTATCATCACATCTGTAACACTTTAAACACTTCCCTTTTCATCATCATCATTCCCTTGTCCTTCATATTCCTTCCTTTTTCTTCCCTTTTGTCCTTATTTTCTTTGCTTGAGCATAAGAAAATATTTTAAGTTTGGTGTTAGTTTTGATCTATCAAGCTATATCAAAAGAAATGTCCCCCAAGAAAGCCTCTACTTCTTCAAGCAAAAGAAAGGGAAAGGAGCCAGTGGCAGCTTCATATGACTCCACAAAGTTCCTCGCCAGTTTTTCATGAGAACTTGTTCTACACTGTGATGTGTGGTAAGCAATTTGTCCCCGAAAAATCATTCCATCTGAGAAGTGGAGAATATCCAGAATTCATGGATCAAATCGGAATGAGAAGGTGGCAAGTGCTATATGATCCTGTTCCAAAAGTGGGATAATTGATGATTAAGGAATTTTATGCCAATGGATGCCTCACGGATGCATAGACACATGATGAGAGACATCGTAGTTGTAAGATCTTCTTAAAAGGCAAAGAAATTGATTTTGGTCCGAAAAGCATCCGGAGGGTTCTGAGGTTGAAAATCTCAACCTTATCATCCTCAGAGGTCATATATTCAAAAAGAAAGAAGTAGGATCTATGACTTGATAAAGTGATCCGAGATCCTGCAGTACCAGGCACACAATCGGTTTTAGGAGTCACAGGCAGAACCTTAACCTCGTGACAAGAGGTTGGATAGAATTCGTCCATCTTTCAATTTCACCCACAAGTAACCGATCTGAAATCACTATTGCTAGAGCAATCATGATTCACTGCATCATGATGGGTCAAATTGTGAGGGTTGATAAAATAATTGCAAATGAGTTATACCACCTTTGCTTCCAACTTCAGTTCAAGATCTCCACTGGGAGTTTTCTAGCATGATCTATCGTCTCTATGAAGCGGCTGGTGCTTTCCTAGAGAATGATGTTCCACTTTCACTAGGGAACCCGGTTACCAACAAAGCAATGGAAAAGGTCAGAGCACAACCTCCTCAAGAGTTCCAAGAAGCTCTGTTAGCTCATGAAGAAGAAGGTCAGTGAATTCAGGAAGAAGCTTAAGAGGAGGAACAAATAAATCAAGAAGCTCAAATTCCATATCAACACCCTCAAATCCCTCTACAACAAGGAGCAGAATAGCAACAAATGTATAATGCAATACAGGAGCTCTCCTTACAACAAGCACATTTTATGAAGGATTTTCAAGAATATGGGGCCTTACAACAAGCTCATCATAAGGAATATCAAGATCTCAAGGCATTGCATGAAACTCATCATAAGGAATTCCATGATTTCAGGGCATTACAAAGATCAAATCTCACTGGAAGTGATTCAGAGTGGAGATTGCTGGATGCTCGCGTGGGTGAGCATGTCTCGCATGGGCAAATTTCTAGTTCAGGCGAGCAATGCTTGCTTAGGCATGTTTTCCGCGTAAGCAACCATTTCCCGCGTACACAACATTTCTCTGTGTGCGCGAAAAACTCCCCATGTGCCTGGTTTAACGAAACACATGCATCCTTATTTTTGGGCTTTTCAAAGGCCCCCAATAGTCATTTCTGATGGTATAATAAAGAAAGGATGAAGGGGGATGGGGGAAGTAGTCTTAGTTTAGATTTTCTATCATGTTTTAGTGAAATTCTAGAAAGAGAAGCTCCAACTTCTCTCTAGAATTTAAGGATTTTTAGTTTAATTGCTCTGTAATTTTAGATTTTAATTTTATTTTAATTTAGTTTTAATTACATTTTATTATTCTAATACCTTAATTTGATAGATTTCTCTTGTTCATTTTTATTGTTTTTGTCATTTTAGTTTATGAATAATTGTTGAATTCTCATTTTATTTGATGTTTCTGTACTTTAATAATGCTTAATTGAGTTGTTATTATTACTTTTTGGCATTGAGTAGTGATGGATTTTATTAATTCATGCAATTATTGATGCTGTTCTTTTATACCTACCAAATTATTAATAAAATATCTGTTTCAATTATAGAGTAGATTTTCATTCTTGGCTTGGGATTGAGGACTTAGGTGACCTTGATTCAATGATCTCCGATGTTGATTGGTAATTTAAGGTTGTTAGTTCATCTTTTTTTTTCTTTGACGCTAATTGATGCGTAAGCATCTTGTACTATTTTTCTTATCATTTTTAATTGTTTTTAGTTAAATTCTATTTAGTTTTATTTGATTTTAGTGAGAAAATTATCTTTGGATGCTACTATAAGTTGTTTTAGGGTTTTTATGATTTCAGGTGAAATTCAAAGCAATTTAGAAGAGTTTGGAGCAAAAAGGAGAAAAGCTAGCAGCACCCTCCCTGGGCGCTAAATGCCCAACTGGTGTTTAATGCTAGCAAATGATTCAGGACCAGAAATGCCTGCCCCGTATAAGGCGTTAAACGCCCAATATGGTGTTTAATGCCAGCAAGGCTACCTGAATTCCTTCTCTTTGGGCATCTCAAGTGGGTTTAGCATTTGTTAGTTTTATTTTATTTTTTTTTGTAATTTTTATTTACAAATAATACCTCTTAGTTTTAGGATTTATTACTTTTTATTCATTTTATTTTATTTTTTGAATCAAATGAGGTTAGATATAAAACAGAAAAGATTCTTCCTTTAGGAGGATTCAGACTCTTGGACGTTTTGTATGCTTTTAGAGAAACTCTAGTTTTCTCTGTAAGTCATAAGCAACTAAATCTCTTGGTAAAGGTTAGGAGCTCTGTTTATTTCTATGGATTAGAACTATTACTTTTCTATTTTAATTAATGTATTGATTCAGTTTCAAGGATTATTTTTGTTCTTAATCTTATGAATTTGGGTGGAACGAGAGTATGATCCTTATTCTACATGAGTTCTTGTGATTCTTGAGAGAGTTATCTCGCTTGAACAACAGCTTGAAAACAAATTCCTCCTGAATTGCTAATTACATGAACTAATTGGGATGTGTGACATAAAATCCTGTTAGCCTTGGGTAATTAGGTTTTGTGGCCATAAACTAGTTTTTGAACTTAACTCTCTAATTAGAATTAAGTGACCACGAGAGTGGCAGTTAATGAAGATTAGATGAGACTAAATCACTAAGAGATTAGGGTTTAGTTAATTACAGTTTGCCATAGAATGAACCATGCTTTGTTAAAATAGTTGGTAAGAACTTTTAATCCAAAAAAGTAAACATCTTCAAAACCTTAACTGTTTTCCCTCACTGTTTTACACCAAACCTTTTATATGCTTTCTTTATTCTCTTGTTTATTGTTTTATGCGAATTACACCATCAAATGGATAACCATTGTTTTATCAGTCCGACAATCCTCGTGGGATCGACCGTTACTCACCCGAGGTATTACATGGATGACCCGGTGTATTTGCCGGGTAAGTTGTTCGAAATCCTAATTTGCGCACCAGTAATCTCTTACTAATTCAATTAGTAAGTTGGTTAGGACTTATGAATTAGGATTAATTATGCCTACTTGACTTTCCTCAATGCGTAAAGGTTGACGAAATGGATTAACTCTTCACAATTGCCATATTTGTGGTTAGTGACAAGGATAGTGATCATTAACTTTCAACCCTTGCCAAGATCCTTTTAGCATTTGAATGTACTTTCACTTCTTCTTTAATTTCTTGCTATTTAATTCCCATTTGTTGCACTCAAAACCCCAATTTTTCTCATAGCCAATGATATGTACTCGATTGTAATTCATAGGGAGAATGACCTGAGATTAAAACTCCCGGTATTTGATTTGAATTATGACATTATAAACTAAACTTTAAAGAGCGTTGAATTCCGGTTTAGAGCTACAACTAAATTGAGCTTTTAAACTTGTGAAATTCTAAATCGATATCTAGTGCTCATCAAGTTTTTGGTGCCTTTGTCGGGAAATTGTAATGTGTCCTTGTTATTAGCTATTGTGAATATGTGAATAATGCAAATAGATTGCTTTTTACTTGGTATCCTAGATAGTGTGAATATTGTAAATATGCTTGTTTTTTAATTCTAGTTAGATTTTCTTTTATTTTAATTTTCTCTTCTCTTATAAATTCTCATCCTTGTGGAGTGTGGTTGTGATTGTCTTAAAGAAAATGGCAATTTCAATGACGATTTACACCAAAGAAGGAATTATCAATTGATAGAGGATGCTTACATTCAAGAACAATTTTCATGGCATCAACCCCCTCCTCCGTGCTACTATGATCACAATCCATCCTATGGTGTATACTAATCCAATGAATATGGTGGTCCTTGCTATGATTATAAACCTCTACTACCATACTCCTATGAACCTCGTCCTCAACATTATCTTCAACTATAGTACTCTCAAATCACATCCCACCATCACTAAACACCTTCATGGGAACCAAATACATATCCACCTTTTCACCACCCTTATGAAACTTATGAACAACTACCCTTTGAACTACAACCATTCCAACATCCTTACTTCTATAACCCTCTTGAGCCACCACCTCCCTATGTACAAAGCCTAGATCCTTATCCTCATGATTCTCCTTTTCAGTCTTCATCAATCCAAACCCCACCTCCATGTTGCGACCAGTCCACAGTAGAAGCACTCCAAGTGTTTATTCGAGAGCAAGAGGAATACCAAAAGAGGTCAGAAAACTACATGGCTACTATAGGCAAAGTCTTAATTCCTTTAGCCTCACTATTCTCATATGGTAATCAAAATACTTCCATGGATAAATGTGAAGAATTAACTTCAATCAAAGAATGTGTGGTAGAAGAGAGCCTGGAACCTCAAGAGAAAGAAGAGGAGTTGAGGCATGAGTTGGAATAAGTAGAGGATGAGGGCATTGAATCGGAAGGAGTGGTTGAAAACTTAGGAAAAGTTGAGCAAGACATGAACTCCATCATTGAGGACACTTTCACACCTTCCAATGACGTTATTGGGTTTGTTGAACCTTCCTCCTTTGGGTATGAAAGCGATGTTGAAGAGGAATGTGCACCAACCTCCAAGACACAACTTGAGCAATGAAGATTATATGGAAGAAGTCAACAATCAAGGGGTGGAGATCATCCTAGAAGAGTCAAAGAGAGTTGGAATCACATCGGCAAATCTTTTAAGAATCTCCCTAGCTAAGTTACCATCTAACTTACAATGTGACTGGATAAAAATCTATTCCTTTAACTTTCTTAGACCATGTCAATATGCCTTGTTAGAAACGAATGGTCAACTTATAATTCTTCCTGGGGTGCTAATTAAGAAGGAATTAAATGTTGAGTGGCAATATGAATCAAGGTTCACTAAGAGTAGAATATCAAGATTTGGAGTCCAAAGGTAGTGCAAAGCTAAATTCATGGGATCTTGAAAAATAATTTAAGCTTTCAGGAGAATTCAAAATTTGTGTCATCCAACTGGAAGCATGAAGATCAACAAGAAAGTGGATAGATCATACCAAGTTTAAACATTGGTGGGGATTCAATGATGAATTCAAGTATAAACCACCATGACAAGAGTTTCACCAACTGTGCAACTTAAGGACTTTAAACAAAAGTGTTAGGTGGAAGACACCCCACCATGGTAATATCTTCTAATTATATCTATTGTATATAGTTGGTTAATAGTTTAATTTTCCTTTTTGGATTGAAATTGTTAGATTTTCTTGATAGATTTGCTAGTTTCTTGTGTTAGCAATGTTTTGGTGACTTGTTTTGTGTTTACAAGGCTTAACTTGGTGCAAAATAGCCAAAATTCAGTGGCAGGTTTCGTTCATACGTAGGTATCATGCATATGCATCATCTTTGGAAAAATGCCAATCCTACACATCCCTCATTTGTACATATCATCCTTGAACATCTGCCAAGTCATGCATATGCATGACCTCCAAGTTTTGAAAAAACAGTAGCAAATTCCAGGCATACACACCCCTTCGGCCATGCCTAGACCTTCTTCTCTTATGCATTTTCTACGGTGGAGTTTCTACACCTCATAGATTAAGGTGAGGAGCTCTGCTGTTCTTCATGAACTAATGCAAGTATTATTGTTTCTCTTCCAATTCACACCTACCTCTTCTCCAAGATATACTCTCGTACTTATTTCAGTTAAGTCAGAATGAAGGGGGTAACCCGTGACAATCACCCACTATCTTCATTACTCCATTAGCCAAGATCCATGTGCCTGACAACCACAAGCGGTCTACATGATGTTCAACGTAGTCATTGGACGACAGCTGGAGTATAATCTATTGGGTCTCTGATCCACGGACCGAGTCAGTGTGGTTAGAACCTTCGTGGTATAAGCTAGAAACAATTGGCAGCATTCTTGAGATCTGAAAAGTCTAAACCTTGTCTGGATATTCCGAGTAGGATCTGGGACAGGATGACTGTGACGAGCTTCAAACTCACGACTGTTGGGTGCAGTGACAGTGTGCAAAAGGATAGAGAGATCCTATTTCGACACAAGTGGGAACCGACAGATGATTAGTCATGCGGTAGCTGTGCCTGGTATTTTTCATCCGAGACGAGAAATCCAACAGTTGATTAGCCATGCAGAAACCGTAGCCGGACCATTTTCACTGAGAGGATCATACAGCTTGCCATGGAAGGGAGGACGCATGATTGAATGAAGAGAATAGGAAAGCAGAGGTTCAGAAGCAACAAAGCATCTCTAAACGCTTATCTGAAATTCCCACCAATGAATTACATAATTATCTCTATGTTATTTTCTATTTTATTTACCTTTTAATTATTAATACCTCATAACCATTTGAATCCGCCTGACTGAGATTTACAAGATTACCATAGCTTACTTCAAGCCGACAATCTCTGTGGGATCGACCCTTACTCGCGTAAGGTTTTATTACTTGGACGACCCAGTGCACTTGCTGGTTAGTTGTGCGGAGTTGCAAAAGTGTGATTGCAATTTCGTGCACCAAGTTTTTGGCGCCGTTGCCGGAGATTGTTCGAGTTTGGACAACTGACGGTTCATCCTGTTGCTTAGATTGGGTAATTTTATTTTATGTTTGAGCTTTTTATTTTTATTTTCGAAAAATACAAAAAAAATTAATAAAATCATAAAAACCAAAAAATTTTTTGTGTTTCTTGTTTGAGTCTAGTGTCAAATTTTAAGTTTGGTGTCTTGCATGTCTTTCTCTTCTTAAAAATTTTCAAAAAAAATATGTTCTTGATGTTCATCATGATCTTCAAAGTGTTCTTGATGTTCATCTCAACATTCAAAGTGTTCCTGCATGCATTATTAGTTTTTATCTTATGTTTTTCTGTTGTGATTCATTTTGTTGTTTTTCTCTCTCCTTATAAAAAGATTTGAAAAAAAATAATAAAAATATATATCTTTTCAAGTAAATAATATAGAGAAATGAAGGATCAGAATATAAAGCAGAGGATCACAAGAAAAAGAGCTCACTGGCGTTAAAACGCCAATAAAGAGGCACTTTGGGCGTTAAACTCCAGAATAGCTATCATTCTGGGCGTTTAACGCCAGTAAAGGTATCATTTTGGGCGTTCAGAAAAATGCCCAGTAAAAAAGGATTCCTGGTGTTTAATGCCAGCCAGGGTATCTGGCTGGGCATTAAATGCCAGAATGGATAGCATTCTGGGCGTTTAACACCAGAATAACACTAGGGAGGTAATTTCTTTTCCAATTCAAATTCTTTCAAATTTTCATGTTTTAATTCATAATTTTAAAATCTTATCTTTTTCATATCACATTTTCAAAAATCCTTGCTAACAATTAATCTTTTAGTTTCTTGTTAGTCAAGTCATCAATTTTAAAAACAAAATCAAATCTTTTTTATTTCTTTTTCAACCATATCTTTTCAGATCATATATTTTTTAATCAAATCTTTTTCAATCATATCTTTTTAAAATTTTGATTTCAAAATCTTTTTTCTAACTTCTTATCTTTTCAAAATTATTTCAAATCTTTTTCAACTAATTACTATTTCTTATCTTTTTCAAAACCACCTAACCACCAATTTTCGAAAATCACTAACCACTTTTTCAAAAATCTTTTTAATTAACTAATTGTTTTAGTTTTAATTTTCAAATACTCTCTCTCTCTCTCTCATCTCTTTCTATTTATTTGCTAACACTTCTCTTCTACTTATAATTCAAACCCTCTCTCTCCCTCTGTGTTCGAATTCTTCTTATTCTCTCTCTACCTCATTCCTCTATTCTTTTCTTCTAACACATTAAGGAATTTCTATACTGTGACATAAAGGATTCCACTACTCCCTTTGTTCTCTTCTTTTTCATCTGAGCAAAAACAGGGATAAAAACATTCTTGTTGAAGCTGATCCTGAACCTGAAAGGACTCTGAAGAAGAAGCTAAGAGAAGCTAAAGCACAACACTCCGGAGAGGACCTTAAAGAGAATTTCGAAAAAGAAGCAGACATGGTAGCCAAACCCAACAACAATGCTAGAGATGCAAGGAAGATACTTGGTGACTATGCTGCACCAACTTCCAACTTCTATGGAAGAAGCATCTCAATTCCTGCCATTAGAGTAAACAACTTTGAGCTTAAGCCTCAATTAGTTTCTCTAATACAGCAGAATTGCAAGTTTCATGGATTTCCATCGAAAGATCCTCATCAGTTATTAGCTAAATTCTTGCAGATCTGTGATATTGTTAAGACCAATGGGGTTGATCCCGAGGTCTACAGACTTATACTTTTCCCCTTTGTTGTAAGAGACAGAGCTAGAACATGGTTGGACTCACAATCTAGAGAAAACTTGAACTCTTGGGACAAGTTGGTCAATGCTTTCTTGACCATATTCTTTCCACTTCAAAAGCTGAGCAAGCTTAGAGTGGATGTCCAAACCTTCAGACAAAAGGAAGGTGAATCTCTCTATGAAGCTTGGGAAAGATAGAAGCAATTAACCAAAAGGTGTCCTTCTGACATGCTTCCTGAATGGAGCATCATATACATATTCTATGATGGTCTGTCTGAATTGTCCAAGATGTCATTGGACCATTCTGCTGGTAGATCCCTTCATCTGAAACCACCCCTGCAGAAGCCCAGGAACTCATTGAGATGGTTGCAAATAACCAGTTCATGTACACTTCTGAAAGAAATCCTGTGAATAATGGGAAGACTCAGAAGAAAGGAGTTCTTGAGATTGATACTCTGAATGCCATATTGGCTCAGAACAAAATATTAACTCAGCAAGTCAATATGATTTCTCAGAATCTGACTGGATTGCAAGCTGCATCCGGTAGTGCTAAAGAAGCCTCCTCTAAAGGAGAAGCTTATGACCCTGAGAATCCTGCAATGGATGAGGTGAATTACATGGGAGAATCCTATGGAAACACCTATAATCCTTCATGAAGGAATCATCCAAATTTCTCATAGAAGGATCAACTGAAGCCTCAACAAGGCTTTAACAATAATAATGGTGGGAGAAATAAGTTTGGCAATAGCAAACGTTTTCCATCATCTTCTTAGCAACAAACATAGAATTCTAAGCAGAGCCTCTCTGGCTTAGCAAACATAGTCTCTGATCTATCTAAAATCACTCTTAGTTTCATGAATGAAACAAGGTCCTCCATCAGAAATTTGGAGGCACAAGTGGGTCAGCTGAGTAAAAGAGTTACGGAAACTCCTCCTAGTACTCTCCCAAGCAATACAGAAGAGACTATGGTGTTGTGATGAGCAGATAATTTATATGCTTTTTGGCATTGTTTTTAGGTAGTTTTTAGTATGTTTTAGTTACTTTTTAGTATATTTTTATTAGTTTTATGCAAAAATCACATTTCTGGAATTTACTATGAGTTTGTGTGTTTTTCTATGATTTCAGGTATTTTCTGGCTGAAATTGAGGGACCTGAGCAAAAATCTAGTTCAGAGGCTGAGAAAGGACTGCAGATGTTGTTGGATTCTGACCCTCCTGTACTCGAAGTGGATCTTCTAGAGCTACAAAAACCCAATTGGTGCGCTTTCAATTGTGTTGGAAAGTAGACATATTGTGCTTTCTAGCAATGTATAATAGTCCATACTTTGCCCGAGATTTGATGGCTCAAATTGGCGTCCAAACACCCACTAGAGACTCTTTTCTGGCATAAAACGCCGGAACTGGCACCAGAACTGGAGTTAAACGCCCAAACTGGCATCCAAGCTAGCGTTTAACTCCAAGAATGGCCTATGTACGTGAAAGCTTCAAAGCTCAGTCCAAAAACACACCAAGTGGGTCCCGAAAGTGGATTTCTGCACTAGCTGCACTTAGTTACTCATTTTCTGTAAACCCTAGTAACTAGTTTAGTATATATAGCACTTTTACTATTGTATTGAGGGGGCTGGCAGCTTTTGAGAATTATCTTATGCCACTCGGGAGGCTGGCCATTCAGCCATGCCTAGACCTTCTTCTCTTATGCATTTTCTACGATGGAGTTTCTACACCTCATAGATTAAAGTGAGGAGCTCTGCTGTTCTTCGTGAACTAATGCAAGTATTATTGTTTCTCATCCAATTCATGCCTACTTCTTCTCCAAGATATACTCTCGTACCTAATTCAGTTATGTCATTATGAAGGGGGTGACCCGTGACAATCACCTACTATCTTCATTACTCGCTTAGCCAAGATCTGCGTGCCTGACAACCACAAGCAGTCTACATGATGTTCAACGTAGCCATTGGACGACAGCTGGAGTATAATCTCTTGGGTCTCTGATCCATGGACCGAGTCTGCATGGTTAGAACCTTCGTGGTATAGACTAGAAATAATTGGCATCATTCCTATGATCCGGAAAGTCTAAACCTTGTCTGTGGTATTTCGAGTAGGATCTGGGACGGGATGACTGTGACAAGTTTCAAACTCACGACTGTTGGGCGCAGTGACAGTGTGCAAAAGGATAGAGAGATCCTATTCCGACACAAGTGGGAACCGACAGATGATTAGCCATATAGTAGCTGTGCCTGGTATTTTTCATCCGAGACAAGAAATTTGACAGTTGATTAGCCGTACAAAAACTGTAGTCGGACCATATTCACTGAGAGGATCATACAGCTTGCCATGGAAGGGAGGACGCATGATTGGATGAAGACAATAGGAAAGCAGAGGTTCAGAAGCAACAAAGCATCTCCAAACGCTTATCTGAAATTCCCACCAATGAATTACATAAGTATCTCTATGTTATTTTTCGTTTTATTTACCTTTTAGTTATTAATACCTCATAACCATTTGAATCTGCCTGACTGAGATTTACAAGATGACCATAGCTTGCTTCAAGCTGACAATCTATGTGGGATCAACCTATACTCGCGTAAGGTTTTATTACTTGGACGACCCACTGCACTTGCTGGTTAGTTGTGCGGAGTTGTAAAAGTGTGATTGCAGTTTTGTGCACCACGTATGCCCGCTGCGTGTGTATGCATCACACACTTATTTGCACCAAATTGAGTGAAAATTGTAATTCGCACCACAACACACCTTTCTCCCTCATGTACTAAGCCTTTAACTCTACTTCACCTTGAGCCCATCATCTTCTCTTCTCGCCGCCCGGGACCACTTCTTCGCCTTCGTCTCTCTTGTCTTTTCTCCTTCTGCTCATTACTGTCTCTTCTTTTTTTCCTCTTATTCTTCTTCTCTCTCTTCTTTTCCGTGGCTGCACACTCTCTTTTACCAGCCACTATAGCCTCCGGCAACCACCACAATTGTCGCAACTACCTTCCCCTTCTTTACTCCTATCTCTAAACCAATATAGAAAAGGCAACCCACCATGATGAATTTGTATGATTTATTGGGCCAGTGAATGCTTGTTTTGGGCAAAATTGCTGGTAATTTAATTGAATCGCATTTTTTTTTACTTGGGTTATAAAATGATACTTGGTTGTATTTTGTTTATATTTTTTATAATTGCATATGCCAAGTGGTTGTCAACTTACCTTAAGAGTTTTTGATTAAAATTTTGGTCAATCCCTTGAAATAGATGCTTGTTTCTCTTTTGTTATAGCTATTGTGCATTGATGATTCAGTATAATGCTTCTCATTTATCAAAATTGTCAACATGTTTGATTGATTGAGATCTTTTGTCTAAGGTAACAAGATTAATAAAATTGATCCTACGTAACTCCATTTGGTTGATTTTGGGTATTAAAATTGGTTTTGGGTTACATTAGGCACAAAACTTCAAATTTTTTATGTGAAAGTATTCGTGTTTGAACATGTTATGCACGCCTTATTTGAACATTGTTCTTGTTTGATTCATTCACCAATTAATTTTGAATACATCTCTATGCATATCTTGGATTTCAAATTACATGTTGTAACTACCATATAATTGGAACTAATGATTCTTGTTTGGCATTTAACTGAGAATGACACTTTTGTGTACTGCGTGTTGATTGTTTGAAATCTTGCCTTGTTTCCTTTGTTCATATAGTTGATATATTATTCCTCTATTCTTTTTTAGGATGAGTGATCAAAGGAAAAAAGAAAAGAAAAGGTTGAAGCTCATATTCGACGTCAAATTGAGTGAGGCAAGCACCCAGTGTTATTTAATTCGGTACCTTACCTTGATGGAGCCACCTGGCTAGATGAAATTGATCAGAGGACTCCTCCCGATGACCCATCCAAATTTCCCAACCGATATTCTGAGCTTAAGATGCCGAATTTTAGAAAGCAGAGCTTCTGTGCTGAGCGAAAACTATGCATCCCTGATGTACATAAGAAGTTTACCGATGATCGGATTGATAAGTGGAGATGGGAGTTCCTTAATAGGGAATTAGTGGCGATAAACACGTCGTGGGTCCATGAGTTTTATTTCAATTACTACACGGTGGCCCTTGATTCGGTTTATCTCTTCGAGAAGCAGATCCTGGTAACTGAGGCAGCCTTGCAAGAGATTCTTCAAGTGCCACCAAAGCAAAAAGAAAAAGGTGCCTATGAAAAGGTGAATGAAGCTTGAAAGATTCTTACGTTTTACTGGGACAAGGTTTTGGAGTGTATAGCACAACCTGGGAGTGCTTAGATTATGGGATCGCAGAAGCATGGCCCTACTGGAATCCCGATCAAGGCTTTAATTGTTGAGGCTCAGCTTTGGAAGCAAACTCTTTCAAATCATGTGATACCGAGCACTCATGAGACTAAGGTTACTGTTGACATGGCTGTGATGATATGATATGTCTTGGAAGGGAAACCTCTGTTCCTTCTAAGGCATATTCGGGAATCGATAGAAAGAGTGCATGTTGTGGGCAGTTTGGCATTCCTTGCTCTTATTACACAGCTGGCTCTCAAAGCCGGTGTGGAATGGGCAGAGGACGATGAGACATCCACCATTACTCGGAGCAAGGAAGTTATTCCACATGGGGTGTAGTATAAGTTTCAAGCCACGACCAGGCAAAAAGGGAGGAGCCATGCATCTTCTTCAGAAGCAGGCCCATCAGCAGCACTGGAGCAACAACCACCACCACCACCACCATCAACATAGCTGATCCATCATATAATCTTCAAGCTCTTCAAGACAATGGACCGCATGGAGCGTCGCTAAAAGTGGCACTACAAGAACATCAAGATGCAGATCAAAGACTGGAATCCCTTACTTGAAGAACTTGATACACTAGAGTCACGGTCGGAAGCGAGTGGAAATGACGACCAGGAAGTGGATTTGGAGGTACCCAAGCCACATGAGCCTGAGCATCTGGTGCACGAATTTGTAATCCGTACAACTAACCAGCAAGTGCACTGGCTCGTCCAAGTAATACCTTACGTGAGTAAGGGTCGATCCCACGGAGATTATTGGTTTGAAGCAAGCTATGTTTATTTTATTATTCTTAGTCAGGATATCAATTAAAATTATCAGTTGGAATTATTAGAAAAATAAAAGAGCGATAATTAATTACTTGTAATGCAGTAACGGAGAATATGTTGGAGTTTTGGAGATGCTTTGTCTTCTGAATTTCTGTAATGTAATATTCCATCCATGGAAAAGTGCAAAGTTCCTTCTATGGCAAGCTGTATGTTGGGTGTCACCATTGTCAGTGGCTACCTCCCATCCTCTCAGTGAAAACGGTCCAGATGCTCTGTCGCAGCACGGCTAATCAGCTGTTGGTTCTCGATCATGTTGGAATAGGATCCATTGATCCTTTTGCGTTTGTCATCACGCCCAGCAATCGCGAGTTTGAAGCTCGTCACAGCCATTCAATCCTTGAATCCTACTCGGAATACCACAGACAAGGTTTAGACTTTCCGGATCCTCAAGAGTGGCCGCCATCAATTCTAGCTTATACCACGAAGATTCTGATTAAGGAATCTAAGAGAAGCTCATTCAATCTGGTGTAGAACGGAGGTGGTTGTCAGGCACACGTTCATGGATTGAGGAAGGTGATGAGTGTCACGGATCATCACCTTCTTCATATTTAAGCGCGCATGAACATCTTAGATAGGAACACACACGTTTGAATGGAGAAATAGAAACAATTGCATTAATTCATTGAGACGCTGCAGAGCTCCTCACCCTCAACAATGGAGTTTAGAGACTCATGCTGCCAAGGAATATAAAATCCAGTTCTATAGACGTCATGAGGTACAGAGTTAATCTCTAAAAGTTGTTTAAATAGTAAACTAGTAACCTAGGTTTACAAAAAATGAGTAAACTATGATAGATGGTGCAGAAATCCACTTCTGGGGCCCACTTGGTGTGTGCTGGGGCTGAGAGTTAAGCTTCTCACGTGCCTGGGGCTGTTTTGGGCGTTCAACGCCAGGTTGTAACCTGTTTCTGGCGTTGAACTCCAGCTTGTAACCTGTTTCTGGCGCTGGACGCCAGGCAGCAGCATGATACTGGCGTTGAACACCATTTTACGTCATCTATCTTCGTGCAAAGTATGGACTATTATATATTGCTGGAAAGCCCTGGATGTCTACTTTCTAACGCTGTTGAGAGAGTGCCAATTGGACTCTTGTAGCTCCAGAAAATTTATTTCGAGTGCAGGGAGGTCAGGATCCAACAGCATTAGCAGTCCTTTTTCAGCCTAACTCAGATTTTTGCTCAGCTCCCTCAATTTCAGCCAGAAAATACCTGAAATCAAAGAAAAACACACAAACTCATAGTAAAGTCCAGAAATATGATTTTTGCCTAAAAACTAATAATATTCTACTAAAAACTAATTAAAGCATACTAAAATCTACATGAAATTACCCCCAAAAAGCGTATAAAATATCCGCTCATCACAACACCAAACTTAAACTGTTGCTTGTCCTCAAGCAACTAGATAAATAAAATAGGATGAAAAGAAATTAAGAAGTAATAATATTTCAGAGTTTTTGAGTGGAGCTCAGATTCTTATTAGATGAGCGGGGCTTGTAGCTTTTTGTTTCTGAACAGTTTTGGCATCTCCCTTTATCTTTGAAATTCAGAATGATTGGCATCCATAGGAACTCATAATTCAGATAGTATTATTGATTCTCCAAGTGTAGTATGTTGATTCCTGAACACAGTTACTTTATGAGTCTTGGCCGTGGCCCTAAGCACTTTGTTTTCCAGTATTACCACCGGATACATAAATGCCACAAACACATGACTGGGTGAACCTTTTTCAGATTGTGACGCAGCTTTGCTAAAGTCCCCAGTTAGAGGTATCCAGAGCTCTTAAGCACACTCTTTTTGCTTTGGATCACGACTTTAACCACTCAGTCTCAAGTTATTCACTTGGACCTGCATGCCACAAGCATATGGTTAGGGACAGCTTGATTTAGCCGCTTAGGCCTGGAACTATTTCCTAGGGCCCTCCTATCCACTGATGCTCAAAGCCTTGGATCCTTTTCACCTTTGCCTTTTGGTTTTAAGGGCTGTTGGCTCTTATTCCTTTTCTTGATCCAATGATTCCTTGTAAATTTTTTTTCACTGTTTTTTCTTGCTTCAAGAATCAAATTCATGATTTTTCAGATCATCAATAATATTTTTCGTGTTCCTCATTCTTTCAGGAGCCAATATTCATAAAATTCAAGATAAAAATTATGCACTGTTCAAGCATTCATTCAGAGGACAAAAAGTATTGCCACCACATATAGTTAATTATAATTTTTATTATTAAGAACTCGAAAAAAATAAATTACTTCTTTATTCTAATTATCTACTATTTTATTGATGTCTGATGATGATGAGAAAAATAAATTATAACTTAATTGGGAATAAAACCAGAATAGATATACTAATTACTTCTACTACTACTATATATATCTCCTAAGGTAAATTTCTAGAATAACACTATCACAGAGTTAAAGCTAAAATTAGAACTCAACAACCTGTGTTTTGAGAAGTAGATGTTCCTCTGATCTGTGGGGTACTTGGTCCTTCAAGGATTGATTTCTGGCGCTTCAGCTCCCTTAAATCACGCCCTTGCTCTTCTTGTTCCTTAAGCAGTTTGCAAAGCATGCTACTTTGATTGTTCTGTTCTTCCTTTATTTGGTTCATAGCTTCTTGCAATTTGGAAATAGATGCCTCAAGATGTTCCCAATATTCGAATTGAGGAAGTTCTGGGAGGACTTCTTGTGCTCTCCTCTTGATTGGATCATCCTGCAGCTATTGTCTGTCCATTGATATTCTAGTGATTGGCCTCTCAACTGAGATATACTCTGTTATTCCCATCTTCACTCCGGCATCTCTGCAGAGCATAGAAATTAAGCTTGGATAGGCCAATCTGGCATCCTTGGAATTCCTGTTTGCTATTTTGTATAGTTCACACGAGATTAGTTGATGGACTTCTACTTCTTTTCCCAACATGATGCAGTGAATCATCACTGCTCTTTTAATAGTAACTTCAGAACAGTTGCTGGTGGGCAATATAGAACGCCCAATAAAATCCAGCCAGCCTCTGGCTACTGGTTTGAGATCTTCTCTTTTGAGTTGATTTGGGATGCCAGTCGTGCTGGTGGTCCACCTGGCTTCAGGGATGTATATATCCTCTAGAATCTTGTCCAAGCCTTTATTTACCCTCATCATTCTCCTATTAAAGGAGTCTGGGTCATCTTTCAGTTGAGGAAGCTTAAAGATCTCCCTAATTTTGTCAGGATGGGTATGAACAATCTTTTCTCTGACTAAGGTCCGATGGTCATAGAGGGCATTATTCTTTGCCTGTCTGTCTGCCATAGATTAGCATAGAACTCCTGAACCCTGTTCCTTCCCACTTTCGTTTCAGGATTAGCTAGGATTTCCCAGTTCCTTTTTCGAATTTGTTCTTGGATCTCCGGATATTCATCTTCTTTCAGATCGAACTTGACTTCCGGGATCACTGATCTTAGACTCATTATTTTGTAGTAATGGTCTGAATGTTCTTTAGTTAAGAACTTCCCTTGATTCCAAAGTGGCTTTGGAATATTCTCTTTCTTGCCTCTTGGGTTGGGTTGCTTTCCTTTAGGTGCCATGATCAAAGTGAGAATGTTTTTGTGATCACGGATAAGCACACCAAACTTAGAGGTTTGCTTGTCCTCAAGCAAAAGAAAAGAGAGAAGAGGAATAGGAGGAGAGCAAGTGTGGAATGGTGGATGATGAGAGGGGCGCCGAAAGTGGATATAAAAGGGAGGGGGTGGGTTTTCGAAAATAAGAAAGAGATATAAGATAAAAGATATGATTTATAAAAGATAAATATGACTAGAAAAGGATATAATTTAAAAAGATATGAATGATATTTAAAAATAAATTTGAAATTTATAATTTGAAAAAGATTTTAAAAGATAATTAAGTTGGGAAAGAGCTTGGAAAAAGAGTTGGATTGGATTGAAAATCATCTGTCTTTATGGATTAAGATGCATGTAAAATTTTTGAAATAGGGATTTTAGAAATTAGAGATTTTAGAAATTAGGATTAAATTTTTGGACTTGAAGGATGATATTTGGAAACATGTTTATGCAAGAAATCATGAATTGAAACATAGAATTTAGAAAATTTTTGAAGAAAAACAAATTTTACCTCATCTCCACCATCCTGGCGTTAAACGCCCAAACGCTGCATGTTTTGGGCGTTTAACACCCAATTGATGCTTCTCCTGGGCGTTCAACGCCCAGCTGTTGCTTCTTTCTGGCGTTGAACGCCAGGAAGTCCTTTGTCACTGGGCGTTTTTCTGAACGCCCAGGACGCTATGATTCTGGTGTTAAACGCCCAGAAGGAGCTTCTTTCTGGCGTTCAACGCCCAGAAGATGCTCCTTTCTGGCGTTCAACGCCCAGATTGCTACCTTTACTGGTGTTAAACGCCCAGTGGATGCTTCTTTTGGGCGTTCAACGCCCAAAACGTTCCTCACTGGCTTTTCCACGCTAGTGAGCTTCCAAATTCCCCTGTAACTCTGTGAACTCAAACAATTGCTATTTTACCTTTTGAAGATACTTGACACATACCTGTAAAGAAAAGGAAATTTATTTAATTAGTAAATAAACTTTGTAAATGGCTGGGTTGCCTCCCAGCAAGCGCTTCTTTATTGTCTTTAGCTGGACTATTACTGAGCTCTAATCAAGTTTCAGTTTTGAGCATTCTTGCTCAAAATTACTTTCAAGATAATGTTTAATTCTCTGTCCATTAACAATGAACTTTTTGTTAGAGTCATTATCCTGAAGCTCTATGTATCCATATGGTGATACACTTGTAATCACATATGGACCTCTCCACTGGGACTTTAATTTCCCGGGGAATAATTTGAGCCTAGAATTGAATAGCAGAACTTTCTGCCCCGGCTCAAAGACTCTGGATGACAGTTTCTTATCATGCCATCTTTTTGCTTTCTCTTTGTAAATTTTTGCATTTTCGAAAGCATTGAGTCTAAATTCCTCTAGCTCATTTAACTGGAGCAATCGTTTTTCTCCAGCTAACTTGGCATCAAGGTTCAGGAATCTGGTTGCCCAGTAGGCCTTATGTTCCAGTTCCACTGGCAAGTGACATGCCTTTCCATACACAAGCTGGTATGGAGAGGTCCCTATAGGGGTCTTGAATGCTGTTCTGTATGCCCACAGAGCATCATCCAAGCTTCTTGCCCAATCCCTTCTACGGTTAATTACAGTCCGTTCCAGGATTCTTTTGAGTTCTCTGTTTGAGACTTCAGCCTGCCCATTAGTCTGTGGGTGATATGGAGTAGCTACCCTGTGGCTAACTCCATAATGAACCAAGGCAGAGTAAAGCTGTTTATTGCAGAAATGAGTGCCCCCATCATTGATTAATACTTTAGGGGTACCAAATCTGCTGAAGATGTGTTTCTGGAGGAATTTTAACACTGTTTTAGTGTCATTAGTGGGTGTTGCAATAGCCTCTACCCATTTGGATACATAATCCACTGCCACCAGAATGTAAGTGTTCGAGTATGATGGTGGGAAAGGTCCCATGATGTCAATACCCCATACATCAAACAACTCATCTCCAAGATCCCTTGTTGAGGCATGGCATAACTGTGAGGCAGATTGCCAGATCTTTGGCAACTGTCACAATTAAGTACAAACACTCGGGAATCTTTATAGAGAGTAGGCCAGTAGAAGCCACATTGGAGGACTTTTGTGGCTGTTCGCTCACTTCCAAAGTGTCCTCCATACTGTGATCCATGGCAATGCCATAGGATCTTCTGCGCTTCTTCCCTAGGCACACATCTACGGATTACTCCGTCTGCACATCTCTTAAAGAGATATGGTTCATCCAAAGATAGTACTTTGCATCTATGATCAATTTCTTTGATTGCTGCCTACTGTACTCTTTGGGTATGAACCTCACTGCCTTGTAGTTTGCAATATCTGCAAACCATGGCACTTCCTGGATGGCAAAGAGTTGCTCATCCAGAAAGGTTTCAGAGATCTCAGTAAGAGAGAGGGACGCCCCTTCTACTGGTTCTATTCGGGACAGGTGATCTGCTACCTGATTCTCTGTCCCTTTTCTGTCTCTTATTTCTATATCAAACTCTTGCAGAAGCAACACCCATCTTATAAGTCTGGGTTTTAAATCCTGCTTTGTGAGTAGATATTTAAGAGCAGCATGATCAATGTACACAATCACTTTTGATCCTACTAAATAGGATCTAAATTTGTCAATAGCGTAAACCACTGCAAGTAGCTCTTTTTCTGTGGTTGTGTAATTCTTCTGTGCGTCATTTAGAACACGGCTGGCATAGTAAATGACGTGCAGAAGCTTGTCATGCCTTTGTCCCAACACTATGCCAATGGCATGGTCACTGGCATCACACATTAGTTCAAATGGCAGTGTCCAGTCTAGTGCAGAGATGATTGGTGCTGGGACCAATCTAGCTTTCAGAGTCTCAAATGCCTGCAGACACTCCTTATCAAAGACAAATGGCGTGTCAGCAGCTAGCAGGTTGCTCAAAGGTTTGGCGATTTTTGAAAAATCCTTTATAAACCTCCTATAGAATCCTGCATGCCCCAGAAAGCTTCTGATTGCCTTAACATTGGCAGGTGGTGGTAATTTTTCAATTACCTCTACCTTAGCTCGATCCACCTCTATTCCCTTGTTCGAGATTTTGTGCCCAAGGACAATTCCTTCAGTCACCATAAAGTGACATTTTTCCCAGTTTAAAACCAGGTTAGTCTCTTGGCATCTCTTTAAAACAAGTGCTAGATGGTCAAGACAGGAGCTGAATGAGTCTCCAAATACTGAAAAGTCATCCATGAAGACTTCCAGAAATTTTTCCACCATATCAGAGAAAATTGAGAGCATGCACCTCTGAAAGGTTGCAGGTGCATTGCACAGACCAAATGGCATCCTTCTGTATGCAAATACTCCAGATGGACATGTGAATGCCGTTTTCTCTTGATCTTTTGGATCTACTGCAATTTGATTATAACCTGAATATCCATCCAGGAAGCAGTAGTATTCATGACCTGCTAGTCTTTCTAGCATCTGGTCTATGAATGGTAAAGGAAAATGATCCTTTCTGGTGGCTGTATTGAGCCTTCTATAATCAATATACATATGCCACCCTGTAACTGTTCTTGTAGGAACCAGTTCATTTTTTTCATTATGAACCACTGTCATGCCTCCCTTCTTAGGGACGACTTGAACAGGGCTTACCCAGGGGCTGTCAGAAATAGGATAAATAATCCCAGCCTCTAGTAATTTAGTGACCTCCTTCTGCACCACTTCCTTCATGGCTGGATTCATCCGCCTTTGTGGTTGGACCACTGGCTTGTCGTCACCCTCCAATAGGATCTTGTGCATGCATCTGGCTGGGCTAATTCCCTTAAGATCACTGATGGACCACCCAAGAGCTGTCTTGTGTGTCCTTAGCACTTGAATTAGTGCTTCCTCTTCCTGTGGCTCTAAGGTAGAGCTTATGATTACAGGAAAGGTATCACCTTCTCCCAGAAATGCATATTTCAGGGATGGTGGTAATGGTTTGAGCTCGGGTTTGGGAGGTTTCTTCTCTTCTTGAGGGATTTTCAGAGGTTCTATTATTTTCTCTGATTCCTCCAGATCAGGCTGAACATCTTTAAAGATGTCCTCTAGCTCTAATTCGAGACTCTCAGCCATATTGACCTCTCTTACCAGAGAGTCAATGATATCAACACTCATGCAGTCATTTGGGGTGTCTGGATGTTGCATGGCTTTGACAACATTCAACTTAGACTCCTCCTCATTGACTCTCAAGGTTACTTCCCCTTTTTGGACGTCAATGAGGGTTCGGCCAGTAGCTAGGAAAGGTCTTCCTAGAGCGAGAGTTGCACTCTTGAGCTCCTCCATTTCCAGCACCACAAAGTCAGTAGGAAAGGCAAATGGCCCAACCTTGACAATCATGTCTTCAATCACGCCTGATGGGTATTTAATGGAGCCATCAGCAAGTTGAAGACATATCCGGGTTGGTTTGATTTCTTCAGTCAAACCAAGCTTTCTGATAGTAGATGCAGGTATTAGGTTGATACTTGCCCCAAGATCACATAAAGCTTGCTTGGTGCAATTACCCTCTAATGTGCATGGTATCATAAAGCACCCGGGATCCTTAAGCTTCTCAGGTAAGCTTTTCAGAATGACTGCACTGCATTCTTCAGTGAGGTAAACTTTTTCAGTTTCCTTCCAATCCTTCTTATGACTTAAGATCTCTTTCATGAACTTAGCATAAGAGGGTATTTGCTCAAGTGCTTCTGCAAATGGAATCTTTATTTCAAGTGTCCTGAGATAGTCTGCAAAGCGAGCAAATTGCTTATCCTGTTCCGCTTGGCGGAGTTTTTGAGGATAAGGCATTTTGGCTTTATATTCCTTAACCTTAGTTGCTGCAGGTTTATTACCTACAGAAGTGGGTTGGAAAGCCTTTTTAGAAAGGTTGTTATCAGCACTTGTATGTGACTGATCCCCCACTGGTGTTTGAATGCCATGGGTGGAAGCTGGAGTGGCGTTAGACGCCACCTCCTTATTTGTTACTGGCGTCTGAACGCCAGAACTGTGCTTCCCTTGGGCGTTCAACGCCAGATTCATACTTGTTTTTGGCGTTGAACGCCAGGAATGAGCATGGTCTGGGCGTTCAGCACCAGCATTATTCCTCTCTAGGCTCTGATTGTCCTCAGAGGGATTTTGGGTAGCTATTTGTTCATTTCTTGGCTTCCTGCTGCTTTGAAGTGAGGTATTCAATGTTTTCCCACTTCTTAATTGAACTGCTTGGCATTCTTCTGTTATTTGTTTTGATAGTTGCTTTTCTGTTTGCTTTAATTGTACTTCCATATTCCTGTTAGCCATTCTTGTTTCCTGTAGTATTTCCTTGAATTTGGCTAGCTGCTGAGTTAGAAAGTCTAATTGTTGATTGAATTCATTAGCCTGATCCACAGGACTGAGTTCAGCAGTTACTGTTTTAGCTTCTTCTTTCATGGAGGATTCACTGCTTAGGTACATATGCTGATTCCTGGCAACTGTATCGATAAGCTCTTGAGCTTCTTCAATTGTTTTTCTCATATGTATAGATCCACCGGCTGAGTGATCTAGAGAAATCTGAGCTTTTTCTGTAAGCCCATAGTAGAAGATGTCTAGTTGCACCCACTCTGAAAACATCTCAGAGGGGCATTTTCTTAGCATCTCTCTGTATCTCTCCCAGGCATCATAAAGGGATTCATTATCTCCTTGTTTGAAGCCTTGGATGCTTAGCCTTAGCTGTGTCATCCGTTTTGGAGGGAAATAGTGATTCAGGAATTTTTCTGACAGCTGTTTCCATGTTTTTATGTTGTTCTTAGGCTGGTTATTTAACCACCTCTTAGCTTGATCTTTTACAGCAAATGGAAACAGTAATAATCTGTAGACATCCTGATCTACTTCCTTATCATGTACTGTGTCAGCAATTTGTAAAAATTGTGCCAGAAACTCTGTAGGTTCTTCCTGTGGAAGACCGGAATACTGGCAGTTTTGCTGCACCATGATAATGAGCTGAGGATTCAACTCAAAGCTACTAACTCCAATGGAGGGTATACAGATACTACTCCCATATGAAGCAGTAGTGGGGTTAGCATATGACCCCAGAGTCCTCCTGGACTGTTCATTTCCACTTAGTTCCATGATGGAATAAAGGAGATGATATGTATGTTGATATTATTTATTTTATAAAAATTTAATTTATAAAATAAAATAAAAACGAAATAAATAAAAGAAATTGAAAATATTTTGAAATTGAAATCTGAATTTTTATGTAAAATTTCGAAAATGTAGTTTAAATTTAGTTAGAAAAGATATTTTTTTTTGAATTTTGAATTTTATGATGAAAGAGAAGAACACACAAAAGACACAAGACTTAAAATTTTTAGATCTAATGCTCCTTATTTTCGAAAATTTTTGGAGGGAAAATACCAAGGAACACCAAACTTAAAAATTTTAAGATCAAAACACAAGAAAGACTCAAGAACACCTTGAAGATTCACAAGAACACCAAGAACAAAAGAAAGAACACCAAACTTAAAATTTTTAGAAAACCAAGACAAATTTTCGAAAATTAAAGAAAACTTAATAAGAAAACACCAAACTTAGAGTTTGGCACAAGATTCAATCAAGAAAAATTATTTTTGAAAAAGATTTTAAAGAAGATACCCAATTATCAAGAACAACTACTAATGCTCCAGCCAATTGGGCAATAACTTCAGTGTTGATTTTAAAGATGTATTATATTTATGGATAAAAGTATAATTTTTGAAAGTTAATGTTTTGAAAAAGCACAAGAAAAATAAGAAAAGACACAAAACAAGAAAAACTCAAGATCAAACAAGCAAAATAAACAAGAACAACTTGAAGATCAATGAAGAACAAAGAACACAAGTTCGAAAATTTAAAGAAAAATATAAAATATGCAATTAACACCAAACTTAGAACAAGACACTAAACTCACAAAAATTAACAATTAATTAAGAAAAATAATATTTTTGAAAAGAAATTTTTTTGAAAAGAAACTATCCTATCAGGATTTAATGACTCTATAACAATAAAAATAATTTATTCCTAATCTAAGAAATAAAATAAACCTTTAGTTGTTCAAACTCGAACAATCCCCGGCAACGGTGCCAAAAACTTGGTGCACGAATTTGTAATCCGTACAACTAACCAGCAAGTGCACTGGGTCGTCCAAGTAATACCTTACGTGAGTAAGGGTCGATCCCACGGAGATTATTGGTTTGAAGCAAGCTATGTTTATTTTATTATTCTTAGTCAGGATATCAATTAAAATTATCAGTTGGAATTATTAGAAAAATAAAAGAGCGATAATTAATTACTTGTAATGCAGTAATGGAGAATATGTTGGAGTTTTGGAGATGCTTTGTCTTCTGAATTTCTGTAATGTAATATTCCATCCATGGAAAAGTGCAAAGTTCCTTCTATGGCAAGCTGTATGTTGGGTGTCACCATTGTCAGTGGCTACCTCCCATCCTCTCAGTGAAAACGGTCCAGATGCTCTGTCACAGCACGACTAATCAGCTGTTGGTTCTCGATCATGTTGGAATAGGATCCATTGATCCTTTTGCATTTGTCATCATGCCCAACAATCGCGAGTTTGAAGCTCGTCATAGCCATTCAATCCTTGAATCCTACTCGGAATACCACAGACAAGGTTTAGACTTTCCGGATCCTCAAGAGTGGCCGCCATCAATTATAGCTTATACCACGAAGATTCTGATTAAGGAATCTAAGAGAAGCTCATTCAATCTGGTGTAGAACGGAGGTGGTTGTCAAGCACACGTTCATGGATTGAGGAAGGTGATGAGTGTCACGGATCATCACCTTCTTCATATTTAAGCGCGCATGAACATCTTAGATAGGAACACACACGTTTGAATGGAGAAATAGAAACAATTGCATTAATTCATTGAGACGCTGCAGAGCTCCTCACCCCCAACAATGGAGTTTAGAGACTCATGCTGCCAAGAAATATAAAATCCAGTTCTATAGACGTCATGAGGTACAGAGTTAATCTCTAAAAGTTGTTTAAATAGTAAACTAGTAACCTAGGTTTACAAAAAATGAGTAAACTATGATAGATGGTACAAAAATCCACTTCTGGGGCCCACTTGGTGTGTGCTGGGGCTGAAACTTAAGCTTCTCACGTGCCTGGGGCTGTTTTGGGCGTTCAATGCCAGGTTGTAACCTGTTTCTGGCGTTGAACTCCAGCTTGTAACCTGTTTCTGGCGCTGGACGCCAGGCAGCAGCATGATACTGGCGTTGAACGCCAGTTTACGTCGTCTATCTTCGCGCAAAGTATGGACTATTATATATTGCTGGAAAGCCCTGGATGTCTACTTTCCAACGCCGTTGAGAGTGCGCCAATGGAACTTCTGTAGCTCCAGAAAATCTATGTCGAGTGCAGGGAGGTCAGGATCCAACAGCATCAGTAGTCCTTTTTCAGCCTAACTCAGATTTTTGCTCAGCTCCCTCAATTTCAGCCAGAAAATACCTGAAATCACAGAAAAACACACAAACTCATAGTAAAGTCCAGAAATATGATTTTTGCCTAAAAACTAATAATATTCTACTAAAAACTAATTAAAGCATACTAAAATCTACATGAAATTTCCCCCAAAAAGCGTATAAAATATCCGCTCATCAGCATCCACCGGCTAAAGGTGGAGAGTTGTAGAGCTCCTTTTCCTCCTTGTTAGTCAGAGTGCATGGTGGACTGTGCAAACTTCAAGTGTGGGGGGTTAGATCGGATCGGCATGGTTGTAAAAATGCTCTCTCTAAACATTTTCTATTGTATTTTGTTATCTTTCGTGAATTTTATTTTAGTTATTCTGATATTTGAACTCTTTTTTGTTTGTATGTATATAAGCTGAAACTTGATTCTAGTTTTCTTTAACGCATTTTTTTATTTCTTATGGTTTGTAATATGTCTCATTTTAATTCTAATTATGGTTGAATGAATGTGAATTAAAGGAACTAGGTATTTTTTCTATATGCATGTGATGATGTGTAATAGTAGAGAAAAGAGAAAAGAACCTAGAATTTTAACTTTCATCCAACCCACCTTTTGAAAAAAATTAGTTTTAAGCTACTTAGTTAGAATAATTAATTTTCAATAAAATTATTGAGGCATCCCATTGATTTGAGTTAAGATTTTTTATTGAACTTGCTTGAATAACAAGTGTGGAGAATAAACAAGTGCTAAAACACAAAACCTAGTTAGAATTAAGCCTTTAATGTGTGGTTGAATTATTTTAACCACTATTTCATTCTTGTGTATATGTATTATTCTTTCTATACTTGCATTCTTTGACTTGTTTGATTCTTTATTTCCAATATTTTTTGTATTTATGCATGTATATGATTAAGGTCATTATTTCACCTTAACTCACTTACCAATATAGCCTCACCTTTTAATTTACCGTTCTTAGCCAAATTTGAGCCTTATTGATCCCCTTTGTTCTTAATTTTAGCACAACACTTCCCTAAGTGAAAAATCATAAATGTCCCTAATTTAATTTTGATGAGCTTAGGCTAGTGGATGTTGTATCATCTAAGTGTAAGTGAGAATTTGAAAACATTAGTAGAGAAAAAAATGTATTTTGGATTTTATTGAACATTTTTGGGAAATTAAGTACATATTCATACATTAAATATTTAAACCATATGCATTTATCTTTTGAAAAAAAAAGAAGAAAAATATATATGTATGGTGCACGAAATTGTGATCTCAATGGCGCTAACAACTTGGTACGCACAATTGTAATCTCAGCTCTTTTTTTTCACAACTTCGCACAACTAACCAGCAAGTGCACTGGGTCGTCCAAGTAATAAACCTTACACGAGTAAGGGTCGATCCCACGGAGATTGTCGGCTTGAAGCAAGCTATGGTCATCTTGTAATTCTCAGTCAGGCAGAATCAAATGGTTATAGAGTTTTGATAATTAAAAGATAAATAAAACATAAAATAAAGATAGAGATACTTATGTAATTCATTGGTGGGAATTTCAGATAAGCGTATGGGGATGCATTGTTCCTTCTGATTCTCTGCTTTCCTATTGTCCTTAATCCAATCCTTCATACTCCTTTCTATGGCAAGCTGTATGTTGGGTGTCACCGTTGTCAATGGCTACTTGCCGTCCTCTCAGTGAAAATGGTCCTCTACAGTTTTTGTACGGCTAATCAATTGTCGGATTTCTTGTTTCAGATGAAAAATATCAAGCACAGCTACCGCATGGCTAATCAGGTGTTGGTTCTCGGTGATGCCAGGGCATCTAGGCCAGTTTCACTGACCTTTTCTTTACTGTTTTAAGGTAGTTTCATACATTTTCTTAGTGAATGAATGGTAAATAGCTTGCAACGTTAAGTAGAAAAGTGATCACCAATAACGCCCACAAAGCCATCATAAGCCCACGTTAATTGCCACGTTAACTAAGTTAACGTGGTAGTTAACGTGGAAACAAAAGAAATCTCCAACGTTAGTGGTAAACGTGAACACCACTAACGTTCCAATATTTGGCAATGAGCCATGTTAAGAGTCACGTTAACTTAGTTAACGTGAACTCTAACGTGGAAGAGAGGAACAATGCCAACGTTAGTGACACTCACCTTTGTCACTAACGATGGATCAACTAGCATTGCCCACGTTAGTGGTCACGCTAAGACCACTAACGTGAAAGTTAACGTAGAGCTGAGATTGATGAGCAAACGTTAGTGACACTCACCTTTGTCACTAACGTTGGAAGATGGCATTACTACCACGTTAACTTAGTTAACGTGAGCTCTAACGTGGAGAGTAGGGGCACTTTGAGCATTAGTGACAAAGGTAAGTGTCACTAACGCTCTCGAAGGTGAGGCATAACCACGTTAAGAGCCACGTTAGTTACACTAACGTGAACTCCAACGTAGGGACAAAGGGCATAAGGCAACGTTAATGGAAAAGGTGAGTCCCAATAACACTTGCGAAGGGTTATTAGCCAACGTTATTGGGAAAGGTGAGTCCCAATAACGCTAGCGAAGATTTACAAGGCAACGTTAGTGGTCACGTTAGTGCCACTAACGTTGGAGTTAACGTAGGCTATATGGGGTTGGAACGTTAGTGAAAATTGTGATTGCCACTAACGTTCTCGGACTCACAATGTCGCTTAACGTTAACTTCACTAACACCCATGCCTAATTCACACTTCTCTGCAAGCTGGGCCCACTAAAGATTGGAACTGCTTTAACTCAAGATCGAAAGCCCACATCCAAGACTTGAAAAACTCACTAGAAGAGCAAGAGGAGTAGTATATAGGGTAGTTTTGAACTATAGAGAAGCTTGGCACTTTGGAGAACTACTCTCTGTATATTTACTTTTCTGCACTTTTAGCTGGGATGTATTATTTTATGCCATTTTCCATTTCTAGAGCTATGAACAACTAAACCCCTTTCATTGGGTTAGGGAGCTCTGTTGTAATTTGATGGATCAATTATAGTTTTCATTATCTTTTTCTTTCTTCTCTTTTGATTTACTAGAAAGCTTTTGATCTTAATTCAATTGGTTAGTTGTCTTGGAAAAGAAACTCTCCATAATTGGATCTCCTCTGAGCCTTGGAAAAGGGATGAGGAGATCATGCTAGAAATGCTTTCTCATGTTGGACCAAATTGGGGTTTGGGCGGATATAGTGACATGTAATCCTCCCAATACTTTGATTTGGAAATTCATGTGGTATAATCAGTGACCATACTTCATCTCTTCCCATGAGCAATTAAATCAAGGAATTGGGCAATTGTTCAAGCTTAGAGAGATTGGATTACCAAGAAATGCTTTGATTGAGGAAGAGATGAAAATGAACTTGATCCGGAGAATACAACATCGCCTGAGCCCAATGAATTCCCCATTTCTGATCTTACCCATTCTCTTTATTTTCTATCATTTATTTTAATGCTCATTACCCCAAATCCCCTTTAAGATTCTGCACTTTATTTTCTGCTATTTATTTTTCCGCCATTTAATTTTCTGCAATTCTCAAACTACACTCTGTTCAGCTCAACTAGCATACTCTTCCAACTAAAGTTGCTTGACCAATCAATCCCTGTGGGATTCGACCTCACTCTATTGTGAGTTTTTACTTGACGACAAATTCGGTATACTTTCCAAAGGAAAATTTGTTGAGAGACAAGTTTTCACGCATCAAGTTTATGGCGCCGTTGCCAGGGATTGATTTTGTATCAACAATGATTAAGTTGGAAGCTCACTAGATTGGGCATTTTCCCCTTGTTTGTTTACTTTATTCAGTCATTTATTTTCACTTTGTTTAACTTCTTCCTCATCCTCTATACCCTCTCTGTTTTTCTTTCTTTCTTTGTTATTATCTACAATTCTGCTCACTAACCCACTAACTGTTTGATAATTTGCATCACTCACACTAACAATCACTCTAACAAGAATAACCTCTTCATTTTATCTCTTGCTGCGTGTTTTGTTAGTTGTATGACAGGGAGAAGAGGGGGAACCTAAACTTCCTTTGATTCAGAACCTGAGAGAACCCTCTGGAGATTAAGGAGGGAAGAAAGAGGGAAAGGAGTTGTTGGTGCTGAGGAAGAGGAAGAGTACTTTGAACCCAACATGAAAGAGAAATTGGAAAACAATCATGAAGAAGAAGCTCACAACCATGCTAGAGAAGGCCCTACAAATAATGCTAGGCAAGAAAGGAGAGTTCTAGGCTCCTACATCAATCCAATTCCAGGAAACTGTGGAAGTAGCATCCAAAAGCCCACCATACATGCCAACAACTTTGAACTAAAACCCCAACTCATCACCCTTGTTCAGAACAACTGCTCATTTGGAGGAAGTGCTCAAGAAGACCTATATCAACATCTAACAACCTTCTTAAAAATTTGTGACATTGTGAAGTCTAATGGAGTCCACCCGGATGTCTATAGGCTGCTGTTGTTCCCTTTTTCACTCAGGGACAAGGCATCTAAGTTGCTCGAATCCTTTCCAAAGGAGAGCTTGACAAATTGGAAAGATGTGGTGAACAAATTTTTGGCAAGATTCTACCCTCCTCAAAGAATTAACAGGCTAAGAGCTGAGGTGCAGACTTTCAGGCAACAAGATGGTGAGACTCTCTATGAGGCATGGGAGAGGTTCAAAGACTTAACAAGAAGATGCCCATCAGATATGTTTAATGAATGAGTTCAACTTCACATTTTCTATGAAGGTCTTTCCTATGAGTCAAAGAAGGCTGTAGATCATTCATCAGGGGGCTCTCTAAACAAGAAGAAAACCATTGAAGAAGCCATAGATGTCATTGAAGTAGTAGCTGAGAATGACTACTTCTATGCCTCTGAAAGAAGTAACACTCGAGGTGTAATAGAGCTGAACCACATGGATGCATTGCTAGCTCAAAATAAGATGATCACCAAGCAGCTAGCAGATCTCACCAAGAAGATGGAGGAAAACCAAGTTACAGCAGTCATCACTTCATCACCAACTCAAGAAGGAGTGAATATAGGAGAAGAAGGTGACTGGAAACAAGCCAACTATGTTGGAAACTCACCTAGACAAATCCATGACCCATACTCCAAAACCTATAACTCTTGATGGAGAAATCACCCCAACTTTGGTTGGGAAAATCAACAAGACCAAGGTCAAGACCAGAGAATCCACAACCTCAACTCCAACAACAATGCAACTCACCAACATACCTCACAGAGATCCTATCAACACCCACCTAACCCCAATCCACCATCACTAACGGACGATAGACTTTCAAAAATTGAGACTCTACTTGAAGATTTATGTTGAGAAGTCCAAGACAACAAGGTGTTTAAGGAAGAAGTGCGAGCCAATATCAAAAACCAAGGAGAAAACATCAAGAGACTGGAGTCCCAAGTAGGGTATCTATCTCAACAAATTCCCAAACCCACTAATGGATTTTCCAGTGACACGGAGAAGAACCCAAGAGGAGAAACAAAGAAAGTAAGGTGGGAAGAATGTAAGATGATCACCACAAGTGATGAGAGGAGTATGAATGAAGTAGAACACCTCCAAGATAATCAAAAGGGAAACCAGGAAGAAAGGAGCCATGCACCTCAACCCACACTCAAGGAAGAGCTGGAGAAGAAAGAGACACTTAACCCATATGCACCCTTTCCCCAAAGGCTTAAAGGTGGTGTAGCAGGGAGAGTGTATTCAAGATTCCTCGACATGTTTGCATCTCTTGATGTGAATATACCATTTATTAAAGCCCTACAGCAAATGTCTTCCTACATAAAGTATATAAAGGAGCTATTATCCAGAAAGAGTTCATTGAAAGGTGGACAAACAATAAAGATGAATAGGGATTGCAGTGCTCTCATTCAACCAGGGCCACCCACAAAGAGGAAGGATCCAGGGAGTTTCCATATTCCCTGTGCCATAGGAGAAACAATGATTGATAAAGGCCTCTGTGACCTGGGAGCGAGCATCAACTTAATGCCTCTATCCCTCATGAAAAAGCTTCAAATCAATGAGCTAACACCCACAGATGTAATTATTAAGTTGGCTGACAAAACTCAAAAACAGGCAATAGGAGTGGTTGAGAATGTGGTAGTGAAGGTTGGGAACTACTTCCTCGCCACAGACTTTGTCATCCTGGAAATGGATGAGAATCCCATTTACCCCATCATTCTGGGAAGGCCATTCTTAGCCACAGCCAGAGCACTCATAGATGTGGAACGAGGAGAGCTAGTGTTGAGAATGCATGATGATCAGCTCACTTTCAATATTTTCAACCTCTCACAAGAAGCAGATCATGATAACAAAGAGTTGATGGAGGAGCCAAACAAGGAAGCACAAGCACCACACATAAGGACTCCTATGGTTAACAACCAATGTGATCAGAAGGAGCAACAGCCAAGTGTAATCCAAAAGAAACCAGACCCACCAGAATCACATAAAATAGACAACAAAACCATTCTCAAAAAGGAAACCACAAGGAACAAGTTGGCATCAACGGACACAAGAAAAAGGTCCCAAGGGGATGGAAAAAAAGAAAATCCCTACAGAAGATTTCTCGCCAGGAGATGAAGTGGTCTCTATATACTTCCCATCTATACCACCTCACCTCCCCACTATTCCATCCCAGCTGCCTCCAGTGTACACCATCAACAAAATCTTTTCCCTAGAGCAGATGGAGCTTATCAACAAGGCCAATGGACATAGGTTCACTGCAAGGGGGGAAGATTTCAAGCACTATCAGCCACCTTGACAAGGACCAAACATCAAGCTAATGACGCTAAAGAAGTGCTTCATGGGAGGCAGCCCATGTTCTATGCCCTCTTCCTTTAATTTATAATAGTAGTAATAAGGCAAATTTCATGGATTTTTAAATCAATTTTAATGACCAATATAAGACCCCTTTACATGCAATGTATAGTACATGATAAGTTTGGTGTTCAAGGCACACCAAGTGGGCTTGAACACACTTTATGAGGTAAAATTGTTCCCCAAACTTGTTGCACCATATGATCACAAACAAGTTTGGTGTACCAACGTTGCATGCATGGGAAATTTAGTGGTTGATTGATTTGCATTCATGGAAAGCATTTAGTCATTTAAAAACAAATGAAAAAGATATTTTTTTTCTTTTTTTAGTTAGCTCACACCTTAAGTTTTCCCACCAAAAATTTCAATTAACCATTTGCATTCCTTTTTTTCGTGTATAGGGAATCAAAAGGGACAATGATGGTACTTGATAGGACAATTAAGGAAGGGAGATTCGGACACTATACTAAGGAAATCTCACACTTGTCTTCAAGGGGAATATCTTTGGAAGTGTTGCCATGCAACATTGGGAGTTGGATAGCTTTGGAGACCGAACCAAGACCCTCATAAAAGAGGTGATCCTTGTGCTCATTCAATACCAAACCCCAACCGTCCACTATCAAACAACACCATCAATCCACACCCTTCAATCATTTGCCATCTTCCTATATAAACCCCTTCACACAACCTCTCCGTACACACTTCATAATATCATTCCTCTCCTTTCCTTCTCTCGAACACACACACTTCATCCTCCACTTTACCGAAAGTTTCATACACACTCTCCTAGCCACGTCTAGTGAGCCGCAACCATACATCAACCATCTTGCATGGCATCATCAAGTTCCAAGAGGCAAAAAGGAAAGAAGCCCATGGAGCAACCTTCTTTCGACGCCGGGAGATTCAAAACTGCCTTCCATGAGCTTCAATATGAACAGATCAAGAACAAGAAAATATTGCCAGAGTTGACATTCCAATTCAATGAGGATGAGTGCCCTAAGATCAGAGAAAAGATTGCACAGAGGGGTTGGCAAAAGCTCACCAATCCAGAGACAAAGATAAATGCAAACATCATCAAAGAGTTCTATGCAAATGCGGTCAGATAAGACAGTACTAGGGCACCCACCTTCAAAAGTTATGTAAGAGGAACAGAGGTGGACTTCAGCCCCAACGCTATAACAAGGACTCTTCAGCTAAAATCACCATATTTTGATGAGCTTAGCTATCAAGTAAGAATAAGTAATGCTCCCGAGGAAGATGAACTTGAAGAAATTGTGAATGATATGTGTGTTATTGGGTCTGATAGGGAAAGATACTCGGATAAGAGGCCGAGGTTCATTAGGAGAGGAGACCTCATCCCATAAGCCAAAGGATGGTTTGAGCTAGTAAGGAGGTCTCTCCTTCCAGCCGCAAACAATTTTGAGGTCAATATTGCTCAAGCTACCATGGTACATTGCTTAGTAAAGGGTGGAAGCATCAATGTGCATGAAATTATAGCTGAAGGGATCTATGATTCAGCCGAGAAGAATGATCCGGGTGCTAGACTTGGGTACCCCAGCACCATCCTGAAGCTATGCATGAAAGCCAAAGTGGTATTCGAAGACAACAATCCACAATGGTTAAATCCTGGGAGGTTAGTCACACTCCAACGCATAAATTATGTGACACCCGCCCAACAGCAAAGGAGGCCTCAGATAAGGAAAAGAACGACACAAGAAGAGTCCTACCAAGAAGAACCTCACCAAGAAGAACCCCAACAAACAGGGCACCAGCAAGAAGGACAATTTGATCCAACCAATATAAATCTGTTTCACATCAAGGAAGCCATTGAGTATATGGCAAGTAGCTATATGGAGGGACAAGAACAGCAACTACATGTCCAAGCTCAAAGGATGGATCATCAAAAAAAACTACTCTCTAGTTGGATGGATCAACAAAGAGAGTGGCAGAAACAGCAAATGGAATTACAACAGGAGCATTACTCCCAGCTCACCCAAGCCATCAGTCAAGTGTTCGAAAGGCAAGAAAGCCAAGACAAATGCCTCCAAGAACTCAACCAACGCCAGATAGCTCAGATGAAAGCCTTCAACGAATTCAGTGTGCTCAACGAAGGAAGGCAACTGCATCGAGAAGAATTTAGCATAAACACTCAGGCTAAGTTAAACTATATGACTGGGCATATGCATAACTTGCACCCTGCCATCCCAATTTATGAGGCAGTTCGCAAGGACTTAACAGAGCAAGAAGAGGGGAAGGTGAAACAGCAAAAGGAAGCGTTAAAGAAGAAGATGGAGGATGCCGGTTTCTGGAAAAAGCTGATAGGGAAGCACAAGGGGAATGGAGACTCAAGCAATTAAGGAGGATCCCAAGACAAGGGAACATGAGCATTCCGATAATTGAAAGGTGGTGGAGTTCCTTCTTAGTTCTACCTTTTTCAAAGCTTTAAATAAGGAAAATCATGTATGAAATAGAACATGCTTCCATGGTAGCTTAGGATTTTTAATTCTGCATTAAGTTTTCCATTGCTTAAGTTTATGTTTATTGAGCTTAATGTCTTTAGTGTTCACTTCCACCTTTCTTACTTGCATGTTTGTCCTTTAAGTTAATAAAAAAGAAAATGCTATGAAAAGAACAAGAGTGGAGTTATTTCGTAAAGTAGGTTCTGAATGTTTGTGGTAGGATGATTAGTAAGCTAAGTTGGTTCACCAAACAAGGAAAAAAGGCAACTATCTACCCTGAATCCTATGCTTGAAACACATCCTATGAGACTAACTAAATAATAAGATCCCAATAAGAAAAGAGAAAGAACAATAAAAGTGAAAAGGAAAGAAACACAATAAGAAACAATGCTAGGCACCAAGGGTTTTACGATTGAGGCATGTTTCTGTGGTGTTCATGTGCAAGGGATATGCTTGGATGAATAAGCTCTTAGGGGTGCCTCATCACTTGGTAACTTGGATTAATTGGTCCGGGATTATCAGCTGAAAGTACACTATCTAGAGTGACCTTTGCTACAGAACACTTAGTAACCCAAAGAGGTGCTGGACACCAAGGTCTCAAGAAAGAAAAATAACAAACCATGTGCCTGTGGTTTGTATGTATGAGGGAAAGAGACTTGGGGGAGTAAGTCCGTAGGGGTGTCTTAACACCTAGTACCTTGAGCCAACTGGTTCGGGGGTGTTGACTGAAAGCTTATCATAAAGAGTCACCCTCTTACAGAGCAGTTAGCCAAAAGAAGAATGTAATAAACCTTGGAAAAGAAGGAAGGATCAACAATTAAGAAGTCTCAAAGGATGTAATCAAGAGAGTGACCAAGGACTTGATAAAGGTCTGAAACCTAGTAAAGGAAAGAACCTAAGTTGCTATGCATGAAACCCCATAAACCAGGAATTTTACTTCTATATTATCTTCTTGCTCTTTCATTCATTCTTCCTATGTTTTAGTATTTTCTTAGGGACAAGCAAGCTTTAAGTTTGCTGTTGTGATGCCAAGGCATCTAGGCCAGTTTCACTGACCTTTTCTTTACTGTTTTAAGGTAGTTTCATGCATTTTCTTAGTGAATAAGGCACGTTTTGGATGAAAATACACTTACACCTTGATTCAAGCAACTATTGTGAATTTCACATGATTTCATGAGGATTTTGCTAGAATTGAATGATAAATTGATGATGCATAATCTCATGACTTTGGCTAGAGCTTTGATGCACTTTATTTGCTTGATTTCAGGACAAAGGAAGCAAGGAAGAACCACATTAGTACTCACGTTAATCTAGTTAACGTGACCACTAACGTAGAATGGTAAATAGCTTGCAACATTAAGGAGAAAAGTGATCACCAATAATGCCCACGAAGCCATCATAAGCCCACGTTAATTACCACGTTAACTAAGTTAACGTGGTAGTTAACATGGAAACAAAAGAAAGCTCCAACGTTAGTGGTAAACGTGAACACCACTAACGTTCCAAGATTTGGCAATGAGCAACGTTAAGAGTCACGTTAACTTAGTTAGCGTGAACTCTAACGTGGAAGAGAGGAACAATGCCAACGTTAGTGATACTCACCTTTGTCACTAACGTTGGATCAACTAGTATTGCCCACATTAGTGGTCACGTTAAGACCACTAACGTGAAAGTTAACGTAGAACTGAGATTGATGAGCCAACGTTAGTGACACTCACCTTTGTCATTAACGTTGGAAGATGGCATTACTACCACGTTAACTTAGTTAACGTGAGCTCTAACGTGGAGAGTAGGGGCACTTTGAGCGTTAGTGACAAAGGTAAGTGTCACTAACGCTCTCGAAGGTGGGGCATAACCACGTTAAGAGCCACGTTAGTTACACTAACGTGAACTCTAATGGAGGGACAAAGGGTATAAGGCAACGTTAATGGGAAAGGTGAGTCCCAATAACGCTTGCGAAGGGTTATAAGCCAACGTTATTGGGAAAGGTGAGTCCCAATAACGCTAGTGAAGATTTACAAGGCAACGTTAGTGGTCACGTTAGTGCCACTAACGTTGGAGTTAACGTAGGCTATATGGGGTTGGAACGTTAGTGAAAATTGTGATTGCCACTAACGTTCTCGAACCCACAATGTCACTTAACGTTAACTTCACTAACGCCGATACCTAATTCACACTTCTTTGCAAGCTGGGCCCACTAAAGATTGGAACTGCTTCAACTCAAGATCGAAAGCCCACATCCAAGACTTGAAGAACTCACTAGAAGAGCAAGAGGAGTAGTATATAGGGTAGTTTTGAACTATAGAGAAGCTTGGCACTTTGGAGAACTACTCTCTGTATATTTACTTTTCTGCACTTTTAGCTGGGATGTATTATTTTTTTCCATTTTCCATTTCTAGAGCTATGAACAACTAAACCCCTTTCATTGGGTTAGGGAGCTCTGTTATAATTTGATGGATCAATTATAGTTTTCATTCTCTTCTTCTTTCTTCTCTATTGATTTACTAGAAAACTTTCGATCTTAATTCAATTGGTTAGTTGTCTTGGAAAAGAAACTCTCCATAATTGGATTTCCTCTGAGCCTTGGTAAAGGGATGAGGAGATCATGCTAGAAATGCTTTCTCATGTTTACCAAATTGGGGTCTGGGCGGATATAGAGACATGTAATCCTCCCAACACTTTGATTTGGAAATACATGTGGTATAATCAATGACCATACTTCATCTCTTCCCATGAGCAATTAAATCAAGGAATTGGGCAATTGTTCAAGCTTAGAGAGATTGGATTACCAAGAAATTGGAATATAATCACCTAAGATTGCGAAGGAGATCAATAGATTCATTGATTGAGGAAGAGATGAAAATGAACTTGATCCGGAGAATACAACATCTCCTGAGCCCAATGAATTCCCCATTTTTGATCTTACCCATTCTCTTTATTTTCTGTCATTTATTTTCATGCTCATTACCCCAAATTCCCATTTAAGATTCTGCACTTTATTTTCTGTTATTTATTTTTTTGCCATTTAATTTTCTGCAATTCTCAAACTACACTCTGTTCAGCTCAACTAGCATACTCTTCCAACTAAAGTTGCTTGACCAATCAATCCCTGTGGGATTCGACCTCACTCTATTGTGAGTTTTTACTTGACAACAAATTCGGTATACTTGACGAAAGGAAATTTGTTGAGAGACAAGTTTTCACACATCACTCGGTCGTGTAGGAATAGGATTTACTATCCTTTTGCGTCTGTCACTACGCCCTACAGTCGCGAGTTTGAAGCTCGTCAAAGTCATCCCTTCCCAGATCCTACTCAGAATACCACAGACAAGGTATAGACTTTTTGGATCTCAGGAATGCTGCCAATTTATTCTAGCCTATACCACGAAGGTTCTAATTTCATATTCATATGCCCCATTGTCAGAGGGGAGTCGATGTGAATCGTTGATTATAAACTCAAGAGATGCACACTCTAGCTTTTGCAAGTAGAACAGAAGTGTTTGTCAGGCACGCATTCATAAATTTAGAATGATGATGAGTGTCACGGATCATCACATTCATCAGGTTGAAGTACGAGTGAATATCTTAGAATAAGAATAAGCTTGAATTGAATAGAAGAACAATAGTACTTTGCATTAATACTAGAGGAACAGCAGAGCTCCACACCTTAATCTATGATGTGTAGAAATTCCACCGTTGAAAATACATAAGAACATGGTCTAGGCATGGCCGAATGCCAGCCTCCCCAAATGTCATATGAATTCGAAACTAGGGAAAAAGACCCTTGATACAATAGTAAAAAGTTCTATTTATACTAAACTAGTTGCCTAGGTTTATAGAAATAAGTAAATAATGTAGAAATCCACTTCCAGGCCCACTTGGTGTGTGCTTGGGCTGAGCATTGAAGCTTTCACGTGTAGAGACTTCTCTTGGAGTTAAACGCCATTTTGTAACTTGTTTCTGGTGTTTGACTCTAGCTTGCAACTTGTTTCTGGCGTTTAACACTAGAATAGGGCAGAAAGCTGGCGTTGAACGCCAGTTTGCGTCGTCTAAACTCGAGCAAAGTATGAACTATTATATATTGCTGGAAATCCCTGGATGTCTACTTTCCAACGCAATTAAGAGCGCGCCATTTGGGTTTTTGTAGCTCCAAAAAACTATTTCGAGTGCAGGGAGGTCAGAATCCAACAGCATCTGCAGTCCTTCTTTAGTCTCTGAATCAGTTTTTTGCTCAGGTCCTTCAATTTCAGCCAGAAAATACCTGAAATCACAGAAAAATACACAAACTCATAGTAATCTCTAGAAATGTGAATTTTTCTTTAAAAATAATAAAATTATACTAAAAAGTAGCTAAATCCTACTAAAAACTATTGATAAACCCATATTTTATGATGTATATTGAGCTCAATTTAAGTGATTTATTTAACCCTTCACCTACTTATTCATGTAAATTGCATGGTTTCACTTTCCCTTCCTTATTATGTGATATATGAGAAAATATGTTCCTTATGCTTTAAAATAATCAAACTTAATTATCCTTTATTACCATTCGATGCTGTGATTTGTGTGTTGAGTACTTTCAGGTTTTATAGGGCAGGAATGATTTAAAGGATGGAAAGAAAACATACAAAAATGGAAGGAAAGCACAAATTGGAGTTTTGGAGCAACGGGCAGTGACGCGTCCACATGGACGATGCGAACGCGTGGTTTGCACAAAAGAGAATCGATGCGAGCGCATGGATGAGGCGAACGCGTGACTTGCGAAATACAACTGACGCGGGCGCATGGCTGACGTGACCGCGTGGAAGAGCAACACTCCAGATGACGCGACCGCGTGACCCACGCGGACGCGTGACGTGCGCGATCTGCAGAATTTGCAGATCTCATTTCCAGTTATTTTTTGGCCCTTTTGGCCCAGATCCAAATCCAAGAAGCACAAATTAGAAGTTATGAAGTGAGGGAATGCATTCATGCGGAGCGTGACAATCAGATAGCGAGTAATTTTTACTTTTCATAGTGTAAATGTAGTTTTTAGAGAGAGAGGCTCTCTCCTCTCTCTTAGGATTTATGATTAGGATTTCTATTAGGATTAGGATTTATCTCATCTTCATATCAGGTTCAATATTCCTTTTACTTTATATTTCTCTTTTACTTCCAGATGCTTTAATGCTTGTGTTACTTATGTCGCCTATTTGGCTTATGAACTTTTCATGTTAGGATTTTTTTAATTAAGATAATTTGAGGTATTTCAGACTTATGATTATTTTCTCTAATTTATGTTATTGATGCTTGGGCTCTATCCAAATTATTTTCATTCAAGTAGATTTTATTCCCTTTTGGCTTTGGTTGATTAATTGGTAACTCTTGAGTTGTCAAACTCAGCAGTGGTTGAAATTGGCAGATTCTAATTGATCTAGATCGCTCTAAAGCTAGTCTTCCCACAAGGATTAACTAGGACTTAAGGATCAAACTAATTAGTCCACTTGACTTTCCTTTGCTTTAGTAAAGGTTAACTAAGTGGGATTAAAACCCAATTCTCATCACACCTAATAAGGATAACTAGGATAGGACTTCCAATTTCTCATATCTTGCGAGGAGTTTATTTTATAGTCATTTATTTATTTTTCTTGTCAATTAAATTACTTGTTCAACCCTTTTTAAAATCCAAAAATATACTTTTGCATAACCAATAATAAGAACATACCTCCCTGTAATTCCTTGAGAAGACGACCCGAGGTTTAAATACTCGATTATCAATTTAAAAGGGGTTTGTTACTTGTGACAACCAAAACGTTTGTAAGAAAGGACTTTTGTTGGTTTAGAAACTATACTTGCAACGGGAATTTATTCTGAATTCTAGACCACGCAAAAGTTCTTCTCTTCAAAATGGCGCCGTTGCCGGGGAATTGCAAACGTGTGCCTTATTATTGGTTATTGTAAATATTTTTCTTTTACTTGTTTATTTGTTTTTGTTCTCCCTTCTTATTTCTGATAACCACTATGAATTCTCACCCCTCTCGCTTTGAGTTTGGTTCTAATTTTGTTGCAAGGAATGGAAGCTATAACAGGACTATGCATCAAGGTCAAAGCAATCAAAGATGGATGGAGCCAAGAGGATCTGATCAACCCTTTAGGAAACAACACCCTCCTTGATATCATGGACAAAGACCATTCTACAATGCATACCCAACTGATAGATTTGGTGGACCCCCTTGTAGCTACCAAAAGCCCCACCCTATGCTCAGAGACAATTCTTTCAACATAACCTCAACCCACCACACTCACAAGCTTCTTTTCACCATTTGCCACCATATGATCCTTATTCGCCCCAACGCCAATCCAATTACTCCCAAGAACCACCACTCCCCTATGCACCATGTCTATATCCATCAAGCCAAGAATCACAGGTTCACTTCGAAGAATCAGTAAACCAATTTAATGCAACCCTTCATTAACTGGAGCAAGCAATAAATCAATTATCTTCCAGACGTTCAGTCACTCAACAGACTCCCAGAGCTTCATGTGGAGAATCTAATGAAGAACGTAGCACGAAGAAGATGCTAGAAACTCCAGTAGACAGCATAGAGCATAACTTCGTATTGGAACAAGTAGAGGATGCTGTCATTGTAGAAGAAGAAGAGTTGGTTGAAGATTTAGGAGATGCCGAACCTCTGCAGGAATCCAGAGTTATGGAGAATTCCGTCAAGAATGTTACAATTGACGCTAAAGAGGATTTTGCACAGCCTCCAATGCAGATATCTTATGAAGAACTAGATGGAATAACCTAAGATGCATGTTTCTTGATGATGATAGTCACCAGTCAAGTCCTCCTAGTGATGAACTTGCATCCGCAAATGAATTCTTTGAGACAGAAGAATCTTTCCAAAGTGAATACGAAGATGATGGAGAGGTCGACTTTTCTCAACCTCCTAATTATGACTCAAGTAAAGAGGAAGATATAGAAGACTTTGACTATGACATGGCTAGAATGGAAAAGGTTTGCAAAGAAGTGGAGGAATTCACTGAAGACCACAAGGGAGTAGAGCTCGCAGAACCACTGGAAACACTGATCCCAAGGCCATTACCGCCCAACACAAATTTCAAGTGGGTAAAATCCTTGACCTTTCTCTTCAATTTTCCACTTGAATATGGTTTGCTTGAAACAGATGGCCAGCTTAGAGCTCTTTGCGGCTTTAAGAGCAAAAGGGAGATGACTCGCACTCAGAGCTGGTATGCGAGATTCAAAGAGGTTCCGCACTTCAATTTGAGGTGCAAAGATTGGTGTCAAGCTGCATTGAAAGGATCTCAGAAGCTGTTTGGTCACTACAGTGAGAATTCAAATTACTTATCACCCGGCTGGACAAATACAGATCAAAACAAAGATGGGTGTAAAAGTAAAGTTTGGGATCCTGGAATCTATTCTGACATTCAACACCCCGAGAGCCTGGAGACCTGCTTGAGACCACTCAAGGGATTTACGTACCTTGTTTGGGACCCTGGAGGATGCTGGCATTCCAAACACTGGTGGAGATTTCTGGACGAATTCAAGCACAAGCCACCATAGCAGGAAGCTCATCAAATGTCCAACTTATGGACATTAACTAAAAATGCTAGGTGGGAGACAACCCACCATGGTATGATCGTTCCCCCTCTATTTTGCTCTGTTTTTGAATTTTGTTTGAACCTGAATTTTTGCATGACATTCACTGCATTTTGCATTCAGCATACTGTATAAAAAGAAGAAGAAGAGAGAGCACGCGACGCGACAGCGTCGCTGACGCATCCGCGTCACAAGTGCATTAAAAGAAAAGGAAAGTGAACAGAGAGTCACGCTGAAGAAAGGCTGGAGGCGTGCCTTTAACACAATTGTTCCACGCGACCGCGTGCCCCACGTGATCGTGTCAGTTGCAAAAAAGGCCTCCCACGCATCCGCGTCACCCACGCGAACGCGTGATCTGGATATCGACGTAAAGATTCAACACCCAGAAAGTTGGGCTGGAATCGTGCGGCTATGGTGCGTGTAGCACCAAACAACCCACGCATACGCGTCCCTGACGCGAACGCGTCACCTACATAACACACACACCACGCGAAAGGGTGAGCGACGCGATCGCGTCGCGCGGATATTATGACCCCCAAACCAAACAGAGATATGCGCTGAAACGACGCTGGAATCATGCGTCTAGCACAAACATCAGCGACGCGTTCGTGTGTTTCACGCATCCGCGTCACCTATCTTATACTCAGCCCACGCGATTGCGTCGACCACGCATCCACGCCAACCCTATTTCACCCTAATCACACGATCGCATCCTCCACGCATTCGCGTGGATTCGCGATCACTAACTCTATGTCACGCGAGCCCTTTCCCCGTCGCATCCCCAAACCCCAACCCCCTCTCTCTCTAACCTCTGTAACTCTCTCTCTCAACCACCCCAGCCACCACCTCCAACCGCCACGCCACCCCCAACCACCCCGACCCGCCGCGACACCCAACCCCTTCTTCTTTCCTCCTTCTTCTCCCCCTCTCTCACTCTCCTCCACTACTGCCACCCCCACCGCAGCCTACCTCCGACGGCCACTGCCCCACCGTCGCGCCGCCATGCTTCACCCAGCGCCGCCGCATCATCACCCATCTGCCCTCATCTCTGTTCCATCTCATTGCTCTTTACGCACCAGGTTCTGCTATACGGCAATTCTTCCTTGCGACTCATTAGTTTGTTTTTCAATTTTTGTTCCGCATAGGCTAGATAGAGATGCATGTTTGTAGTGGATTCTAGGTGATTAGGTAGCTAGGATATGGTTAGTGGATTTAGGCCTGATAATTGCACCGTTCCTATTACCTGTTTATCTGTTCTGCAATTTTATTTTGGATGCATTTTTCATACTGTTCATCTGCTATGTTCATGCTGCTAGATTATTCTTTACTATTCCTACTGTTTGTGACTATTTGCAGCATTTGTTAATCTCATATGACCTGGTTTTCTTGATATCCATTTTCCGGGAACGTCCAATTTTAGCCAGAATGCTGCTCAATTTTCTGCAAATTACTTTTCCTTCTACATTCAAGTATTGGTTTTGGCAATTCTCATTTTTGTACTGCTCCACAAATACCAAACCTATTCTTGAATGCACGGGCCCGCATTTTCTTATTTTTGATTTCCTAGTCAATAATTTGAATCCTTGATGATGTGATTTTACTTTTTACTACTCCTATATCTATATGAATCATCATCAATACCCTGTTATTCCACTTGAATATGAGTTGACTGTTGCTTAAAATTGTGACATTCTTGTTACTTAGAAATCAATCTTCATGCCACTTACTCTGACTTCCTTTTTACTAACTCACTGATTTTTAACTTTCTAACTTCCCACTTTACCTTTTCACTACTTCTTTCAATTAATTTCACTCACGTCATGATTATTGTTTTTCTATTTAACAAGCTTTCCACTTCTAACATATTTTGGAATGTGAATTCTCATCTCAGCTTTTCAAGTCCAAAACAATCCAAAATATACATTTACTTTGCTCATTTCATTTTTCTACTGCTCCTTTGCCACTTACTGCCTATCTTGTTATTTGCCTACTTGTTCTCCTGCTTTTACTCCTCAATTATATCTTGAAAATTCTGTTTTTCAGGATGTCTGACTCTCAAGGCAGGGGAAAGGGCAAAGTCACCACTAGCAAACGGAAAAGAGGTGAATCCTCTGGTTCCATTCTGGGCATCTTACATGATGATTCCTGGCGGGAGAAGAACTTTACTCCACAGGAAAAGGCTGATCAGTTGGTACCTTCAGCTGACCTGGTAAAATTTGTAAACAAATACTGTGAGCTGAAATACCCAACCTTTGCCACCGCCAGGAACCTACACCTGGAAAGGACCCTCGAAATTCCAGAGGAACTCCAGTAGTACACCTCAGATCAGATCAAACAGAGAGGCTGGCTCTTCCTGGAGAGGAACCTAACTGAGGTCAACTCATCCTGGGTTAGAGAATTCTACAGTAACTACTTTCTATCTTCCTTGGATGCAGTATAGCTCAGAGACAAACAGATTTTGGTTACTGAGGAAGCAATTGAAGAAATCCTCCATCTTCCACCTAAATCAGATCAGCCAGATGGTTACCAGAGAGCTGAGGAAGATATGAGATTCATGAGGTTTGATTGGGATGCAGTAAAGAAGGACATCACTCTTGATCCTACTATTCCCTGGGTCATGGGAACAAGCACATTGGTACCAAAGCGAATCAGGCTTATATATCTGAATGATGTGGCTCAACTATGGCAACAGATTCTGAGCAACTATGTGATGCTGAGCACTCATGAGACGGAGGTGCCAGCTGCTATAATTACCCTCATCTGGTGTGTGATGACGGGTAAGGACCTTTATCTACCTCGCTTCATCCGGCATTACATGGCCAGGGTCCATGTTAGAGGCACGCCCTCTTTTCCTTACCTGATTACTCAGTTGGGTCGCCGAGTTGAGGTACCTTGGGAGGCTGTTGATGAAAAGCCCCCCGCCACAGAGTGCCGAAAGATCATCCCTCACAGTCAGAAATTCCTGGCTTTCGGCTACCGCCCTCTATTTCTCACTGACACTACTGAGGCAGCCACCCCTTCAGCTACCCTTTCTGCTTCTACTAGCCCAGCACCACCCACTGCACCCCCACATGCTCCTGAGCCCGTCTACCATCTGATGCACCAACTCTTTGACCGCCTAGATCAGATGGAGCGCCATCACTAGCAGCAGTTTGAAAGATCTGACCGTCGCACCAGGCGACTTTTTGAGAGGTCTGAGCGTCGCCACAAGCGACGCTATGAGCACCTCAAGCTGATGATCCGCTCTAGTGGTGACATTTCCTCTGAGCCCGACACGCTGGTGCACGAAATTGTGATTACTACAACTTCGCACAACTAACCAGCAAGTGTACTGGGTCGTCCAAGTAATAAACCTTACGCGAGTAAGGGTCGATCCCACAGAGATTATTGGTATGAAGCAAGCTATGGTCACCTTGTAAATCTTAGTCAGGCAAACTCAAATGGTTATGAATGATGAATAAACATAAAGATAAAGATAGAGATACTTATGTAATTCATTGGTGGGAATTTCAGATAAGCGTATGGAGATGCTTGGTCCCTTCCGTCTCTCTGCTTTCCTACTGTCTTCATCCAATCCTTCTTACTCCTTTCCATGGCAAGCTTATGCAAGGGTTGCACCATTGTCAGTGGCTACCTCCCATCCTCTCAGTGGAAATGTTCAACGCACCCTGTCACGGCACGGCTATCCATCTGTCGGTTCTCAATCAGGCTGGAATAGAATCCAGTGATTCTTTTGCATCTGTCACTAACGCCCCGCCCTCAGGAGTTTGAAGCTTTTCACAGTCATTCAATCATTGAATTCTACTCAGAATACCACAGACAAGGTTAGACCTTCCGGATTCTCTTGAATGCCGCCATCAGTTCTAGCCTATACCACGAAGACTCTGATCTCACGGAATGGCTGGCTCGGTTGTCAGGCGAGCGCTCGGTTGTCAGGCGATCAACCATGCATCGTGTATTAGGAATCCAAGAGATATCCACCCAATCTAAGGTAGAACGGAGGTGGTTGTCAGGCACACGTTCATAGGTGAGAATGATGATGAGTGTCACGGATCATCACATTCATCCGGGTTAAGAACAAGTGGTATCTTAGAACAAGAACAAGCGGAATTGAATAGAAGAACAATAGTAACTGCATTAATACTCGAGGTACAGCAGAGCTCCACACCTTAATCTATGGTGTGTAGAAACTCCACCGTTGAAAATACATAAGAACAAGGTCTAGGCATGGCCGTGAGGCCAGCCCCCAAACGTGATCTAAGAACTAGATGTCCAAAGATTAAAAGATACAATAGTAAAAGGTCCTACTTATAGAGAACTAGTAGCCTAGGGTTTACAGAGATGAGTAAATGACATAAAAATCCACTTCCGGGCCCACTTGGTGTGTGCTTGGGCTGAGCATTGAAGCATTTTCGTGTAGAGACTCTTCTTGGAGTTAAACGCCAGCTTTTGTGCCAGTTTGGGCGTTTAACTCCCATCCTTGTGCCAGTTCCGGCGTTTAACGCTGGGAATTCTGAGGGTGACTCTGAACGCCGGTTTGGGCCATCAAATCTTAAGGAAAGTATAGACTATCATATATTGCTGGAAAGCCCAGGATGTCTACTTTTCAACGCCGTTGAGAGCGCGCCAATTGGGCTTCTGTAGCTCCAGAAAATCCACTTCGAGTGCAGGGAGGTCAGAATCCAACAGCATCTGCAGTCCTTTTTAGTCTCTGAATCAGATTTTTGCTCAGGTCCCTCAATTTCAGCCAGAAAATACCTGAAATCACAGAAAAACACACAAACTCATAGTAAAGTCCAGAAAAGTGAATTTTAACTAAAAACTAATAAAAATATACTAAAAACTAACTAGATCATACTAAAAACATACTAAAAACAATGCCAAAAAGCGTACAAATTATCCGCTCATCACAACACCAAACTTAAATTGTTGCTTGTCCTCGAGCAACTGAAAATCAAATAAGATAAAAAGAAGAGAATATGCAATGAATTCCAAAAACATCTATGAAGATCAGTATTAATTAGATGAGCGGGCCTTTTAGCTTTTTGCCTCTGAACAGTTTTGGCATCTCACTCTATCCTTTGGAATTCAGAATGGTTGGCTTCTTTAGGAACTCAGAATCCAGATAGTGTCATTGATTCTCCTAGTTAAGTATGATGATTCTTGAACACAGCTACTTATTGAGTCTTGGCCGTGGCCCAAAGCACTCTGTCTTCCAGTATTACCACCAGATACATACATGCCACAGACACATAATTGGGTGAACCTTTTCAGATTGTGACTCAGCTTTGCTAGAGTCCCCAATTAGAGGTGTCCAGGGTTCTTAAGCACACTCTTTTTGCCTTGGATCACAACTTTATTTCTTTCTTTTCTTTTCCCTTTTTTTTTGTATTCACTGCTTTTTCTTGCTTCAAGAATCATTTTTATGATTTTTCAGATCCTCAGTAACATGTCTCCTTTTTCATCATTCTTTCAAGAGCCAACATTCATGAACCATAAATTCAAAAGACATATGCACTATTTAAGCATACATTCAGAAAACAAAAGTATTGCTACCACATCAAAATAATTAAACTGTTATAAAATTCAAAATTCATGCAATTCTTCTCTTTTTCAATTAAGAACATTTTTTTATTTAAGAAAGGTGATGGATTCATAGGACATTCATAACTTTAAGGCATAGACACTAAGACACTAATGATCACAAGACACAAACATAGATAAACATAAGCACCAAAATTCGAAAAACAGAAAATAAAGAACAAGGAAATTAAAGAACGGGTCCACCTTAGTGATGGCGGCTTGTTCTTCCTCTTGAAGATCCTATGGAGTGCTTGAGCTCCTCAATGTCTCTTCCTTGTCTTTGTTGCTCCTCTCTCATGATTCTTTGATCTTCTCTAATTTCATGGAGGAGAATGGAATGTTCTTGATGCTCCACCCTTAGTTGTCCCATGTTGGAACTCAATTCTCCTAGGGAGGTGTTTAGTTGCTCACAATAGTTTTGTGGAGGAAAGTGCATCCCTTGAGGCATCTCAGGGATTTGATGATGAGAGGGGTCTCTTGTTTGTTCCATCCTCTTCTTAGTGATGGGCTTGTCCTCATTAATGGGGATGTCTCCCTCTATGTCAACTCCAACTGAATAACAGAGGTGACAAATGAGATGAGGAAAGGCTAACCTTGCCAAGGTAGAGGACTTGTCTGCCACCTTATAGAGTTCTTGAGCTATAACCTCATGAACTTCTATTTCTTCTCCAATCATGATGCTATGGATCATGATAGCCCGGTCTATAGTAACTTCGGACCGGTTGCTAGTGGGAATGATTGAGCGTTGGATAAACTCCAACCATCCTCTAGCCACGGGCTTGAGGTCATGCCTTCTCAATTGAACCGGCTTTCCTCTTAAATCTCTCTTCCATTGGGCGCCCTCTTCACAAATGTCTATGAGGACTTGGTCCAACCTTTGATCAAAGTTGACCCTTCTAGTGTAAGGATGTTCATCTCCTTGCATCATGGGCAAGTTGAATGCAAACCTTACATTTTTTGGACTAAAATCCAAGTATTTCCCCCGAACCATAGTAAGCCAATTCTTTGGGTCCGGGTTCACACTTTGATCATGGTTCTTGGTGATCCATGCATTGGCATAGAACTCTTGAACCATTAAGATTCCGACTTGTTGAATGGGGTTGGTAAGAACTTCCCAACCTCTTCTTTGGATCTCATGTCGGATCTCCGGATATTCACTCTTTTTGAGTGAAAAAGGGACCTCGGGGATCACCTTCTTCAAGGCCACAACTTCATAGAAGTGGTCTTGATGCACCCTTGAGATGAATCTCTCCATCTCCCATGACTCGGAGGTGGAAGCTTTTGCCTTCCCTTTCCTCTTTCTAGAGGTTTCTCCGGCCTTGGATGCCATGAATGGTTATGGAAAAGCAAAAAGCAATGCTTTTACCACACCAAACTTAAAAGGTTTGCTCGTCCTCGAGCAAAAGAAGAAAGAAGAGAGTAGAAGAAGAAGAAATGAGAAAGAAGGGAATGGCTTTTTGTTCGGCCAAAAAGGGGGAGAAGTGGTGTTTAGGTTGTGTGAAAATGAAGGAGTGAAGATGGGTTTATATAGGAGTGGGGGGAGGGTGATGGTTCGGTCATGTATGGGAGGGTTTGGGTGGGAAAGTGGTTTGAATTTGAATGGTGAGGTAGGTGGGGTTTTATGAAGGATGGATTGTGAGTGGTGAAGAGAAAGATAGGATTTGATAGGTGAAGGGTTTTTGGGGAAGAGGGGTTGAGGTGATGGGTGAAGAAGAGAGAGAGTGGTATGGTAGGTGGGGATCCTGTGGGGTCCACAGATCCTGAGGTGTCAAGGAAAAGTCATCCCTGCACCAAATGTCATGCAAAAAATGCGTTTTGAGCCAATTCTGGCGTTAAACGCCGGGCTGGTGCCCATTTCTGGCATTTAACGCCAAGAGCTTGCCCTTTTCTGGCGTTTAACGCCAGTCTGGTGCCCCTTTCTGGCGTTAAACGCCCAGAATGGTGCTAGACTGGGCGTTAAACGCCCATCTGCTAGCCTTACTGGCGTTTAAACGCCAGTAGGTTCTTCCTCCAGGGTGTGCTGTTTTTCTTTCTGTTTTTCATTCTGTTTTTGCTTTTTCCATTGATTTTGTGACTTCTCATGATCATCAACCTACAGAAAACATAAAATAACAAAAGAAAATAGATAAAATATAACATTGGGTTGCCTCCCAACAAGCGCTTCTTTAATATCAGTAGCTTGACAGAGGGCTCTCATGGAGCCTCACAGATACTCAGAGCAATGTTGGAACCTCCCAACACCAAACTTAGAGTTTGAATGTGGGGGTTCAACACCAAAATTAGAAGTTGGTTGTGGCCTCCCAACACCAAACTTAGAGTTTGACTGTGGGGGCTCTGTGTGGCTCTGTTTTGAGAAGAGCTTTTCATGCTTCCTCTCCATGATGAAAGAGGGATATCCTTGTGTCTTAAACACCAAGGATTCTTCATTCACTTGAATGATCAATTCTCCTCTATCAACATCAATCATAGCCCTTGCTGTGGCTAGGAAGGGTCTGCCAAGGATGATGGATTCATCCATGCACTTCCCAGTCTCTAGGACTATGAAATCAGCAGGGATGTAATGGTCTTCAACTTTTACCAGAACATCCTCTACAAGTCCATAAGCTTGTTTTCTTGAATTGTCTGCCATCTCTGGTGAGATTTTTGCAGCTTGTACCTCAAAGATCCCTAGCTTCTCCATTACAGAGAGAGGCATGAGGTTTACACTTGACCCTAGGTCACACAAGGCCTTCTTGAAGGTCATGGTGCCTATGGTACAAGGTATTGAAAACTTCCCAGGATCCTGTCTCTTTTGAGGTAATTTCTGCCTAGACAAGTCATCCAGTTCTTTGGTGAGCAAAGGGGGTTCATCCTCCCAAGTCTCATTTCCAAATAACTTGTCATTTAGCTTCATGATTGCTCCAAGGTATTTAGCAACTTGCTTTTCAGTGACATACTCATCCTCTTCAGAGGAAGAATACTCATCAGAGCTCATGAATGGCAGAAGTAAGTCCAATGGAATCTCTATCGTCTCATTTTGAGCCTCAGATTCCCATGGTTCCTCATTGGGGAACTCATTGGAGGCCAGTGGACGTCCATTGAAGTCTTCCTCAGTGGCGTTCACTGCCTCTCCCTCCTCTCCAAATTCGGCCATGTTGATGGCCTTGCACTCTCCTTTTGGATTTTCTTCTGTATTGCTTGGGAGAGTACTAGGAGGGAGTTCAGTAATTTTCTTGCTCAGCTGACCCACTTGTGCCTCCAAATTTCTAATGGAGGACCTTGTTTCAGTCATGAAACTTTGAGTGGTTTTGATTAGATCAGAGACCATGGTTGCTAAGTCAGAGTTGTTCTGCTTAAGACTCTCTGTCTGTTGTTGAGAAGATGATGGAAAAGGCTTGCTATTGTTAAACCTGTTTCTTCCACCATTATTATTGTTGAAACCTTGTTGAGGTCTCTGTTGATCCTTCCATGAAAGATTTGGATGATTTCTCCATGAAGGATTATAGGTGTTTCCATAGGGTTCTCCAATGTAATTCACCTCTTCCATTGAAGGGTTCTCAGGATCATAAGCTTCTTCTTCAGATGAAGCTTCCTTAGTACTGCTTGGTGCATTTTGTATTCCAGACAGACTTTGAGAAATCATATTGACTTGTTGAGTCAATATTTTGTTTTGAGCCAATATGGCATTCAGAGTGTCAATCTCAAGAACTCCTTTCTTCTGACTAGTCCCATTGTTCACAGGAGTCCTTTCAGAAGTGTACATGAATTGGTTATTTGCAACCATTTCAATTAGCTCTTGAGCTTCTGTAGGCGTCTTCTTCAGATGAAGAGATCCTCCAGCAGAGCTATCCAAAGACATCTTGGATAGTTCAGAGAGACCATCATAGAAAATTCTTATGATGCTCCATTCAGAAAGCATGTCAGAGGGACACTTTCTGATTAATTGTTTGTATCTTTCCCAAGCTTCATAGAGTGATTCTCCTTCCTTCTGTCTGAAGGTTTGGACTTCCACTCTAAGCTTACTCAATTTTTGAGGTGGAAAGAGCTTTGCCAAGAAGGCATTGACTAGCTTTTCCCAAGAGTTCAAGCTCTCTTTAGGTTGTGAGTCCAACCATGTTCTAGCTCTGTCTCTTACAGCAAAGGGGAATAGCATAAGTCTGTAGACCTCAGGGTCAACCCCATTAGTTTTGACAGTGTCACAGATTTGCAAGAATTCAGCTAAAAACTGATGAGGATCTTCCAATGGAAGTCCATGGAACTTGCAATTCTGTTGCATTAGAGAAACTAATTGAGGCTTAAGCTCAAAGTTGTTTGCTCCAATGGCAGGGATAGAGATGCTTCCCCTATAGAAGTCGGGAGTAGGTGCAGTAAAGTCACCCAGCACCTTCCTTGCATTGTTGGCATTGTTGTTGTTTTCGGCTGCCATGTGTTCTTTTTCTTTGAAGATTTCTGTTAGGTCTTCTACAGAGAGCTGTGCCTTGGCTTCTCTTAGTTTTCGCTTCAAGGTCCTTTCAGGTTCAGGATCAGCCTCAACAAGAATGCTTTTGTCTTTGCTCCTGCTCATATGAAAGAGAAGATAACAAGAAAATGTGGAATCCTCTATGTCACAGTATAGAGATCCCTTGAGGTGTCAGAGGAAAAGAAAACTAGAAGGCAGAAGTAGAAAATTCAAACTTATCAAAGAGGATGGAGTTCAAATTTTGCATTAAGGAATAGTGTTAGTCCATAAATAGAAGGATGTGAAAAGAGGAGAAGTAATTTTCGAAAATTAAGTCAAAGATTTTGAAAACATTTTGAAAAACACTAATTGATTTTCGAAAATAAAAGTGGGAAAGAAGTAAAGTGATTTTTGAAAAAGATTTTGAAATTAGAAATCAAAAAGATTTGATTGAAAGCTATTTTGAAAAAGATGTGGTTAAGAAGATATGATTAGTTTTAAAAAGATGTGATTGAGAAGATGTGATTTGAAAAACAATTTTAAAAAGATTTGATTTTGAAAATTAATGACTTGGCCATCAAGAAAAGATATGATTCAAACATTAAACCTTTCTCAACAGAAAAGGCAACATACTTGAAATGTTGAATCAAATCATTAATTGATAGCAAGTATCTTTGAAAAAGGAAAGAAATTGAATTTGAAAAAGATTTGATTGAAAAGATATGATTTGAAAGAGATTTGATTTTGAAAAATTTTGAAAACTTGAAAAAAAATTTGATTTGAAAACAGAATCTTTCCTCTTGTGCCATCCTGGCGTTAAACGCCCAGAATGGTGCACATTCTGGCGTTTAACGCCCAAAACTCTACCCTTTTGGGCGTTAAACGCCCAACCAGGCACCCTAGCTGGCGTTTAAACGCCAGTTTGCCTTCCTCACTGGGCGTTTTGAACGCCCAGCTTTTTCTGTGTAATTCCTCTGCTGTATGTTCTGAATCTTCAATTCTCTGTATTATTGACTTGAAAAGACACAAATTAAAAATATTTTTGGATTTTTAACAAAGAGGAATAATCAAAATGCAACTAAAATCAAATAACAATGCATGCAAGACACCAAACTTAGCAGTTTGTATACCACTGACACTAATGAGAATGCATATGAGACACATAAACACTCAAGTCAAGAGAATTTAAAGATCAGAGCAAGAAAATCATCAAGAACAACTTGAAGATTAATGAAGACACATGCATGAATGCAATAAGAACAGAAACATGCAATTGACACCAAACTTAATATGAGACTCTAGACTCAACAAGAAACATAAAATATTTTTGGTTTTTTTGATTTTGTAATTTTTTTTGGATTTTTCGAAAATTAAGTGGAAAAGAAAATAAAGGTATCAAAATTCTTAATGAGAATTCCAGGAATCATGCAATGTTTAGTCTAAGACTCCGGTCCAGGAATTAGACATGGCTTCACAGCCAGCCAAGCTTTCAAAGAAAGCTTCGGTCCAAAATACTAGACATGGCCAATGGCCAGCCAAGCCTTAGCAGATCACTGCTCCAACAGCAAGATTGATAGAAATCAACAAGCTCTTGTGATGATGAGTTGAAACCTCGGTCCAATGAAATTAGACATGGCTTCACAGCCAGCCAGACTTCAACAGATCATCATGAAACTCTAGAATTCATTCTTAAGAACTCGGAAGAAAAAATACCTAATCTAAGCAACAAGATGAACCGTCAGTTGTCCATACTCGAACAATCCCCGACAACGGCGCCAAAAACTTGGTGCACGAAATTGTGATCACTACAACTTCGCACAACTAACCAGCAAGTGTACTGGGTCGTCCAAGTAATAAACCTTACGCGAGTAAGGGTCGATCCCACAGAGATTGTTGGTATGAAGCAAGCTATGGTCACCTTGTAAATCTTAGTCAGGCAAACTCAAATGGTTATGAATGATGAATAAAACATAAAGATAAAGATAGAGATACTTATGTAATTTATTGGTGGGAATTTCAGATAAGCGTATGGAGATGCTTGGTCCCTTCCGTCTCTCTGCTTTCCTACTGTCTTCATCCAATCCTTCTTACTCCTTTCCATGGCAAGCTTATGCAAGGGTTTCACCGTTGTCAGTGGCTACCTCCCATTATCTCAGTGGAAATGTTTAACGCACCCTGTCACGGCACGGCTATCCATCTGTCGGTTCTCAATCAGGCCGGAATAGAATCCAGTGATTCTTTTGCGTCTGTCACTAACGCCCCGCCCTCAGGAGTTTGAAGCTCGTCACAGTCATTCAATCATTGAATCCTACTCAGAATACCACAGACAAGGTTAGACCTTCCGGATTCTCTTGAATGCCGCCATCAGTTCTAGCCTATACCACGAAGACTCTGATCTCACGGAATGGCTGGCTCGGTTGTCAGGCGAGCGCTCGGTTGTCAGGCGATCAACCATGCATCGTGTATCAGGAATCCAAGAGATATCCACCCAATCTAAGGTAGAACGGAGGTGGTTGTCAGGCACACGTTCATAGGTGAGAATGATGATGAGTGTCACGGATCATCACATTCATCCGGGTTAAGAACAAGTGGTATCTTAGAATAAGAACAAGCGGAATTGAATAGAAGAACAATAGTAATTGCATTAATACTCGAGGTACAGCAGAGCTCCACACCTTAATCTATGGTGTGTAGAAACTCCACCGTTGAAAATACATAAGAACAAGGTCTAGGCATGGCCGTGAGGCCAGCCCCCAAACGTGATCTAAGAGCTAGATGTCCAAAGATTAAAAGATACAATAGTAAAAGGTCCTACTTATAGAGAACTAGTAGCCTAGGGTTTACAGAGATGAGTAAATGACATAAAAATCCACTTCCGGGCCCACTTGGTGTGTGCTTGGGCTGAGCATTGAAGCATTTTCGTGTAGAGACTCTTCTTGGAGTTAAACGCCAGCTTTTGTGCCAGTTTGGGCGTTTAACTCCCATCCTTGTGCCAGTTCCGGCGTTTAACGCTGGGAATTCTGAGGGTGACTTTGAACGCCGGTTTGGGCCATCAAATCTTGGGCAAAGTATGGACTATCATATATTGCTGGAAAGCCCAGGATGTCTACTTGTCAATTAAATTACTTGTTCAACCCTTTTTAAAACCCCAAAATATACCTTTTCATAACCAATAATAAGAATATACCTCCCTGCAATTCCTTGAGAAGACGACCCGAGGTTTAAATACTCGGTTATCAATTTAAAAGGGGTTTGTTACTTGTGACAACCAAAACATTTGTAAGAAAGGACTTTTGTTGGTTTAGAAACTATACTTTGGTGCACGAAATTGTGATCATCAATGGCGCCATCAACATGGTACGCTCAATTGCAATCTCAACTCTTTATCACAACTTCACACAACTAACCAGCAAGTGCACTGGGTCGTCCAAGTAATAAACCTTACGCGAGTAAGGGTCGATCCAACGGAGATTGTTGGTATGAAGCAAGCTATGGTCATCTTGTAAATCTCAGTCAGGCAGACTCAAATGGTTATGGATGATTTTTGAATAAAGCATAAATAAAACATATAGATAGAGATACTTATGTAATTCATTGGTGAGAATTTCAGATGAGCGTATGGAGATTGGTGCGCGAAATTGTGAACAATACTTTTTCACAACTCTCATAATCCCCAGTAATGGCTCCAAAAACTTGGTAGCTCAATACCATGGCATTACACAACTTCGCACAACTAACCAGCAAGTGCACTGGGTCGTCCAAGTAATAAACCTTACGCGAGTAAGGGTCGATCCCACGGAGATTGTTAGTATTGAAGCAAGCTATGGTCATCTTGTAAATCTTAGTCAGGCAAACTCAAATAGTAATGGTGATGAACGAAAATAACATAAAAGATAAAGATAGTGATACTTATGTAATTCATTGGTAGGAACTTCAGATAAGCGCATGAAGATGCCTTCCCTTCTGTCTCTCTGCTTTCCTACTGTCTTCATCCAATCCTTCTTACTCCTTTCCATGGCAAGCTTAAGCAAGGGTTTCACCGTTGTCAGTGGCTACCTCCCATCCTCTCAGTGAAAGCGATTGCATATGCTCTGTCACAGCATAGCGGAATTCATCTGTCGGTTCTCAATCAGGCCGGAATAGAATCCAGTGATTCTTTTGCGTCTGTCACTAACGCCCCGCCCTCAGGAGTTTGAAGCACGTCACAGTCATTCAGTCATTGAATCTTACTCAGAATACCACAGACAAGGTTAGACCTTCCGGATTCTCTTGAATGCCGCCATCAGTTCTCGCCTATACCACGAAGACTCTGATCTCACGGAATGGTTGGCTCGTTTGTCAGACGAGCACTCGGTTGTCAGGTGATCAACCATGCATCGTGCAATCAGGAATCCAAGAGATATTCACTAGAGCCTTGATCGCTTGTAGAACAAGAATGGTTGTCAGTCACCTTGTTCATGGGTGAGAATGATGATGAGTGTCACGGATCATCACATTCATCAAGTTGAAGAACAAGTGATATCTTAGAACAAGAACAAGCGGAATTGAATGGAAGAACAATAGTAATTGCATTAATACTCGAGGTACAGCAGAGCTCCACACCTTAATCTATGGTGTGTAGAAACTCCACCGTTGAAAATACATAAGCATAAGGTCTAGGCATGGCCGAATGGCCAGCCTCCCAATGATCTAAGAACTAAAATGTCCAAAGATGATCTAGAGATCTAAAGTGATCAAAAGATTTCTAATACAATAGTAAAAGGTCCTACTTATAGAAAACTAGTAGCCTAAGGTGTACAGAAATGAGTAAATGACATAAAAATCCTCTTCCGGGCCCACTTGGTGTGTGCTTGGGCTGAGCAATGAAGCATTTTTCGTGCAGAGACTCTTCTTGGAGTTAAACGCCAGCTTTAGTGCCAGTTTGGGCGTTTAACTCCCATTTGGGTGCCAGTTCCAGCGTTTAACGCTGGGATTTCTTGAGGTGACTTTGAATGCCGGTTTGGGCCATCAAATCTTGGGCAAAGTATGGACTATCATATATTGCTGGAAAGCCCAGGATGTCTACTTTCCAACGCCGTTGAGAGCGCGCCAATTGGGCTTCTGTAGCTCCAGAAAATCCACTTCGAGTGCAGGGAGGTCAGAATCCAACAGCATCTGCAGTCCTTTTTGGTCTCCGAATCAGATTTTTGCTCAGGTCCCTCAATTTCAGCCAGAAAATACCTGAAATCACAGAAAAACACACAAACTCATAGTAAAGTCCAGAAAAGTAAATTTTAACTAAAAACTAATAAAAATATACTAAAAACTAACTAGATCATACTAAAAACATACTAAAAACAATGCCAAAAAGCGTACAAATTATCCGCTTATCACACGCCCTCTGACACATCTGAGGAGGAGGTGAGCGATCACGAGGAGGAGGCACCTACCTAGGCTGAGCAGGGAGGTCCCGGCCACACTGCACCACATCATGAGGAGCACCACCAGCTATAGACTGCAGATCCAGAGGTTCCTCTACGGACAGAGCCCCCGCTTCAGCAGACCACTCCTCCAATCCTCACAGTGACTGTAGACCCTCAGCCTACCATCGAGACGCCGGCAGCCCATCCTTCCGGAGATGGCACTTCGTCACACCCTACTTGACTGAGCATCGAGGACGATGCTATTATTTAAGTCTAGGTCGCCATCTTTGGCATCTATTTATTTTGGTGAACTACTACAAACTCTCTTCTTATTTTTTCTATTTTCTGTATTTTTGCACATTTCTCTCTTTTGCTTTTATTGTACTTTTTGCATTATGCACTTTGGGCTGTATATACATCTTGGATATTTTAGCTCGATTTGCACCTTAGTTTACTAGTTATATATTAAGTGGATTAATTAGTATAGTTTACCCTTTTTAGCATATGGTAGTTGATTTGATTGAAAATAAAAAGGAAGTAAGCTAGAGACTTTAACAGAATCAATCCACACCCCTTGTATATATAGCATTACATGTTAGTTAGTTAACATTTCATCAAGGAAGAACACTAAAACTTTAAAGCCATCCAATATATTTTACATTGAGTTGAATGGAAACTCTTGAATTTCTACTTGCATGACATACATAAAAGATATATGATTTATGAGTTTGAGAACACACAGCCTGTGAGTTTTAAGCTTAATTGTATGGTTACATTCAAACCATAATTTTTATTTCTGTGTGCTTCGCCCTTCTTTTTTATTCTAGTGTTCTTTACTTTTCTTTAATCTATATGTCCAATATAGAATATAGATACATACCAAGATAGGATTGAGGCCATGTTTGATTATTAACTCACTTATCCCAAATAAAGCCTACCTTTTATGCCATCCTTGTTAGCCCCCTTGAGCTTTTTTTATCGCCTTCTATTTTATAACCACATTACTAGCCTTAAGCAGAAAAACAAAATAAAAATCCCAAGTTGAATCCTTGGTTAGCTTAAGATAGAAATTGTGTATAATTTAAGTGTGGAAAATTTTATGGGAACATAGGATGATAGAAAAAAGTAGGAAATTAAATTGAACAAGTTATGTAAAAAATTGGGAAGCATGCTCATGTGAAATCAAAATAATTAAATTACCATGTGCATTAAAAAAAATAAAAAAAATTTTCCCCAAACACAAAATAAAAAGAATCAATGCACATGGGACAAAGTTAAATTCAATGCATGAGTTTGCAATACAAAGTGGAAAAAAAATTTGGGCAAATAGGTTAAGAAACTTTTGATTTGTATAAAGTATGTATATGTTAGGTGAGATCTTAGACTAATCAAGGATTCACTTATTAGCTTACTTAGCCTTATACATACACCCTTACATCTACCTTGGCCCCATTACAACCTTAAAAAAGACCTCATGATCTTTGTATGTTTGTATTCTATAATTGTTAATTGGTTAGATGAAGAACAAAGTTATAGAAAGTAAGGATAAAAAGAAGATTAAAAAGTGATTAACCCAATAAACACTGAGTGACTAGAGAGTAAACACAAAATTCATTGAGGGTTCAATATCTCATCACCATATATCTCTACCTCTATTGTTAATTGTCTTGCAAGTTTGAAAAATATTTTATTTACCCATCTCAATTGTAAAAGTGCTTTAACATTATCTAAGGTTGGCTATGCGTATATGATTCCTGGAGAATGTGAATTAATTTAACTACATGTAAAGCCTTATATATAGGTGAATGATAACTAGATTTGCCTGACTCATTTAGGTAGTTGCATCTAGGATAGCTTGCATTGCATGAGATTCCACCACTTTACCTTATTCTTTATCTTGGATTTAGCATGAGGACATGCTATTGTTTAAGTGTGGGGAGTTGATAAACCCATATTTTATGATGTATATTGAGCTCAATTTAAGTGATTTATTCAACCCTTCACCTACTTATTCATGTAAATTGCATGGTTTCACTTTCCCTTCCTTATTATGTGATATATGAGAAAATATGTTCCTTATGCTTTAAAATAATCAAACTTAATTATTCTTTATTACCATTCGATGCCGTGATTTGTGTGTTGAGTACTTTCAGGTTTTATAGGGCAGTAATGATTTAAAGGAAGGAAAGGAAACATACAAAAATGGAAGGAAAGCACAAATTGGAGTTTTGGAGCAACTGGCAGTGACGCGCCCGCATGGATGACGCGAATGTGTGGTTTGCACAAAAGAGAATCGACGCGAGCGCATGGATGAGGCGAACGCGTGACTTGCGAAATACAACTGACGCGGGCGCATGGCTGACGCGACCGCGTGGAAGAGCAACACTCCAGATGACGCGACCGCGTGACCCACGCGGACGCGTGACGTGCGCGATCTGCAGAATTTGCAGATCTCGTTTCCAGTGATTTTTGGGCCCTTTTGGCCCAGATCCAAATCCAAGAAGCACAGATTAGAAGTTATGAAGTGAGGGAATGCATTCATGCGGAGCGTGACAATCAGATAGCGAGTAATTTTTACTTTTCATAGTTTAGATGTAGTTTCTAGAGAGAGAGGCTCTCTCCTCTCTCTTAGGATTTAGGATTAGGATTTCTATTAGGATTAGGATTTATCTCATCTTCATATTAGGTTCAATATTCCTTTTACTTTATATTTCTCTTTCACTTCCAGATGCTTTAATGCTTGTATTACTTATGTTGCCTATTTGGCTTATGAACTTTTCATGTTAGGATTTTCTTAATTAAGATAATTTGAGGTATTTTAGATTTATGATTGTTTTCTCTAATTTATGTTATTGATGCTTGGGCTCTATCCAAATTATTTTCATTCAAGTAGATTTTATTCCCTTTTGGCTTTGGTTGATTAATTGGTAACTCTTGAGTTGTCAAACTCAGCAGTGGTTGAAATTGGCAGATTCTAATTGATCTAGATCGCTCTAAAGCTAGTCTTCCCACAAGGATTGACTAGGACTTAAGGATCAAACTAATTAGTCCACTTGACTTTCCTTTGCTTTAGTAAAGGTTAACTAAGTGGGATTAAAACCCAATTCTCATCACACCTGATAAGGATAACTAGGATAGGACTTCCAATTTCTCATATCTTGCCAGGAGTTTATTTTATAGTCATTTATTTATTTCTCTTGTCAATTAAATTACTTGTTCAACCCTTTTTAAAACCCCAAAATATACCTTTTCATAACCAATAATAAGAACATACCTCCCTGCAATTCCTTGAGAAGACGACCCGAGGTTTAAATACTCGGTTATCAATTTAAAAGGGGTTTGTTACTTGTGACAACCAAAACATTTGTAAGAAAGGACTTTTGTTGGTTTAGAAACTATACTTTGGTGCACGAAATTGTGATCATCAATGGCGCCATCAACATGGTACGCTCAATTGCAATCTCAACTCTTTATCACAACTTCACACAACTAACCAGCAAGTGCACTGGGTCGTCCAAGTAATAAACCTTACGCGAGTAAGGGTCGATCCAACGGAGAATGTTGGTATGAAGCAAGCTATGGTCATCTTGTAAATCTCAGTCAGGCAGACTCAAATGGTTATGGATGATTTTTGAATAAAGCATAAATAAAACATATAGATAGAGATACTTATGTAATTCATTGGTGAGAATTTCAGATGAGCGTATGGAGATTGGTGCGCGAAATTGTGAACAATACTTTTTCACAACTCTCATAATCCCCAGTAATGGCTCCAAAAACTTGGTAGCTCAATACCATGGCATTACACAACTTCGCACAACTAACCAGCAAGTGCACTGGGTCGTCCAAGTAATAAACCTTACGCGAGTAAGGGTCGATCCCACGGAGATTGTTAGTATTGAAGCAAGCTATGGTCATCTTGTAAATCTTAGTCAGGCAAACTCAAATAGTAATGGTGATGAACGAAAATAACATAAAAGATAAAGATAGTGATACTTATGTAATTCATTGGTAGGAACTTCAGATAAGCGCATGAAGATGCCTTCCCTTCCGTCTCTCTGCTTTCCTACTGTCTTCATCCAATCCTTCTTACTCCTTTCCATGGCAAGCTTAAGCAAGGGTTTCACCGTTGTCAGTGGCTACCTCCCATCCTCTCAGTGAAAGCGATTGCATATGCTCTGTCACAGCATAGCGGAATTCATCTGTCAGTTCTCAATCAGGCCGGAATAGAATCCAGTGATTCTTTTGCGTCTGTCACTAACGCCCCGCCCTCAGGAGTTTGAAGCACGTCACAGTCATTCAGTCATTGAATCTTACTCAGAATACCACAGACAAGGTTAGACCTTCCGGATTCTCTTGAATGCCGCCATCAGTTCTCGCCTATACCACGAAGACTCTGATCTCACGGAATGGTTGGCTCGTTTGTCAGACGAGCACTCGGTTGTCAGGTGATCAACCATGCATCGTGCAATCAGGAATCCAAGAGATATTCACTAGAGCCTTGATCGCTTGTAGAACAAGAATGGTTGTCAGTCACCTTGTTCATGGGTGAGAATGATGATGAGTGTCACGGATCATCACATTCATCAAGTTGAAGAACAAGTGATATCTTAGAACAAGAACAAGCGGAATTGAATGGAAGAACAATAGTAATTGCATTAATACTCGAGGTACAGCAGAGCTCCACACCTTAATCTATGGTGTGTAGAAACTCCACCGTTGAAAATACATAAGCATAAGGTCTAGGCATGGCCGAATGGCCAGCCTCCCAATGATCTAAGAACTAAAATGTCCAAAGATGATCTAGAGATCTAAAGTGATCAAAAGATTTCTAATACAATAGTAAAAGGTCCTACTTATAGAAAACTAGTAGCCTAAGGTGTACAGAAATGAGTAAATGACATAAAAATCCTCTTCTGGGCCCACTTGGTGTGTGCTTGGGCTGAGCAATGAAGCATTTTTCGTGCAGAGACTCTTCTTGGAGTTAAACGCCAGCTTTAGTGCCAGTTTGGGCGTTTAACTCCCATTTGGGTGCCAGTTCCAGCGTTTAACGCTGGGATTTCTTGAGGTGACTTTGAATGCCGGTTTGGGCCATCAAATCTTGGGCAAAGTATGGACTATCATATATTGCTGGAAAGCCCAGGATGTCTACTTTCCAACGCCGTTGAGAGCGCGCCAATTGGGCTTCTGTAGCTCCAGAAAATCCACTTCGAGTGCAGGGAGGTCAGAATCCAACAGCATCTGCAGTCCTTTTTGGTCTCCGAATCAGATTTTTGCTCAGGTCCCTCAATTTCAGCCAGAAAATACCTGAAATCACAGAAAAACACACAAACTCATAGTAAAGTCCAGAAAAGTAAATTTTAACTAAAAACTAATAAAAATATACTAAAAACTAACTAGATCATACTAAAAACATACTAAAAACAATGCCAAAAAGCGTACAAATTATCCGCTTATCACACGCCCTCTGACACATCTGAGGAGGAGGTGAGCGATCACGAGGAGGAGGCACCTACCTAGGCTGAGCAGGGAGGTCCCGGCCACACTGCACCACATCATGAGGAGCACCACCAGCTATAGACTGCAGATCCAGAGGTTCCTCTACGGACAGAGCCCCCGCTTCAGCAGACCACTCCTCCAATCCTCACAGTGACTGTAGACCCTCAGCCTACCATCGAGACGCCGGCAGCCCATCCTTCCGGAGATGGCACTTCGTCACACCCTACTTGACTGAGCATCGAGGACGATGCTATTATTTAAGTCTAGGTCGCCATCTTTGGCATCTATTTATTTTGGTGAACTACTACAAACTCTCTTCTTATTTTTTCTATTTTCTGTATTTTTGCACATTTCTCTCTTTTGCTTTTATTGTACTTTTTGCATTATGCACTTTGGGCTGTATATACATCTTGGATATTTTAGCTCGATTTGCACCTTAGTTTACTAGTTATATATTAAGTGGATTAATTAGTATAGTTTACCCTTTTTAGCATATGGTAGTTGATTTGATTGAAAATAAAAAGGAAGTAAGCTAGAGACTTTAACAGAATCAATCCACACCCCTTGTATATATAGCATTACATGTTAGTTAGTTAACATTTCATCAAGGAAGAACACTAAAACTTTAAAGCCATCCAATATATTTTACATTGAGTTGAATGGAAACTCTTGAATTTCTACTTGCATGACATACATAAAAGATATATGATTTATGAGTTTGAGAACACACAGCCTGTGAGTTTTAAGCTTAATTGTATGGTTACATTCAAACCATAATTTTTATTTCTGTGTGCTTCGCCCTTCTTTTTTATTCTAGTGTTCTTTACTTTTCTTTAATCTATATGTCCAATATAGAATATAGATACATACCAAGATAGGATTGAGGCCATGTTTGATTATTAACTCACTTATCCCAAATAAAGCCTACCTTTTATGCCATCCTTGTTAGCCCCCTTGAGCTTTTTTTATCGCCTTCTATTTTATAACCACATTACTAGCCTTAAGCAGAAAAACAAAATAAAAATCCCAAGTTGAATCCTTGGTTAGCTTAAGATAGAAATTGTGTATAATTTAAGTGTGGAAAATTTTATGGGAACATAGGATGATAGAAAAAAGTAGGAAATTAAATTGAACAAGTTATGTAAAAAATTGGGAAGCATGCTCATGTGAAATCAAAATAATTAAATTACCATGTGCATTAAAAAAAATAAAAAAAATTTTCCCCAAACACAAAATAAAAAGAATCAATGCACATGGGACAAAGTTAAATTCAATGCATGAGTTTGCAATACAAAGTGGAAAAAAAATTTGGGCAAATAGGTTAAGAAACTTTTGATTTGTATAAAGTATGTATATGTTAGGTGAGATCTTAGACTAATCAAGGATTCACTTATTAGCTTACTTAGCCTTATACATACACCCTTACATCTACCTTGGCCCCATTACAACCTTAAAAAAGACCTCATGATCTTTGTATGTTTGTATTCTATAATTGTTAATTGGTTAGATGAAGAACAAAGTTATAGAAAGTAAGGATAAAAAGAAGATTAAAAAGTGATTAACCCAATAAACACTGAGTGACTAGAGAGTAAACACAAAATTCATTGAGGGTTCAATAGCTCATCACCATATATCTCTACCTCTATTGTTAATTGTCTTGCAAGTTTGAAAAATATTTTATTTACCCATCTCAATTGTAAAAGTGCTTTAACATTATCTAAGGTTGGCTATGCGTATATGATTCCTGGAGAATGTGAATTAATTTAACTACATGTAAAGCCTTATATATAGGTGAATGATAACTAGATTTGCCTGACTCATTTAGGTAGTTGCATCTAGGATAGCTTGCATTGCATGAGATTCCACCACTTTACCTTATTCTTTATCTTGGATTTAGCATGAGGACATGCTATTGTTTAAGTGTGGGGAGTTGATAAACCCATATTTTATGATGTATATTGAGCTCAATTTAAGTGATTTATTCAACCCTTCACCTACTTATTCATGTAAATTGCATGGTTTCACTTTCCCTTCCTTATTATGTGATATATGAGAAAATATGTTCCTTATGCTTTAAAATAATCAAACTTAATTATTCTTTATTACCATTCGATGCCGTGATTTGTGTGTTGAGTACTTTCAGGTTTTATAGGGCAGTAATGATTTAAAGGAAGGAAAGGAAACATACAAAAATGGAAGGAAAGCACAAATTGGAGTTTTGGAGCAACTGGCAGTGACGCGCCCGCATGGATGACGCGAACGTGTGGTTTGCACAAAAGAGAATCGACGCGAGCGCATGGATGAGGCGAACGCGTGACTTGTGAAATACAACTGACGCGGGCGCATGGCTGACGCGACCGCGTGGAAGAGCAACACTCCAGATGACGCGACCGCGTGACCCACGCGGACGCGTGACGTGCGCGATCTGCAGAATTTGCAGATCTCGTTTCCAGTGATTTTTGGGCCCTTTTGGCCCAGATCCAAATCCAAGAAGCACAGATTAGAAGTTATGAAGTGAGGGAATGCATTCATGCGGAGCGTGACAATCAGATAGCGAGTAATTTTTACTTTTCATAGTTTAGATGTAGTTTCTAGAGAGAGAGGCTCTCTCCTCTCTCTTAGGATTTAGGATTAGGATTTCTATTAGGATTAGGATTTATCTCATCTTCATATTAGGTTCAATATTCCTTTTACTTTATATTTCTCTTTCACTTCCAGATGCTTTAATGCTTGTATTACTTATGTTGCCTATTTGGCTTATGAACTTTTCATGTTAGGATTTTCTTAATTAAGATAATTTGAGGTATTTTAGATTTATGATTGTTTTCTCTAATTTATGTTATTGATGCTTGGGCTCTATCCAAATTATTTTCATTCAAGTAGATTTTATTCCCTTTTGGCTTTGGTTGATTAATTGGTAACTCTTGAGTTGTCAAACTCAGCAGTGGTTGAAATTGGCAGATTCTAATTGATCTAGATCGCTCTAAAGCTAGTCTTCCCACAAGGATTGACTAGGACTTAAGGATCAAACTAATTAGTCCACTTGACTTTCCTTTGCTTTAGTAAAGGTTAACTAAGTGGGATTAAAACCCAATTCTCATCACACCTGATAAGGATAACTAGGATAGGACTTCCAATTTCTCATATCTTGCCAGGAGTTTATTTTATAGTCATTTATTTATTTCTCTTGTCAATTAAATTACTTGTTCAACCCTTTTTAAAACCCCAAAATATACCTTTTCATAACCAATAATAAGAACATACCTCCCTGCAATTCCTTGAGAAGACGACCCGAGGTTTAAATACTCGGTTATCAATTTAAAAGGGGTTTGTTACTTGTGACAACCAAAACATTTGTAAGAAAGGACTTTTGTTGGTTTAGAAACTATACTTTGGTGCACGAAATTGTGATCATCAATGGCGCCATCAACATGGTACGCTCAATTGCAATCTCAACTCTTTATCACAACTTCACACAACTAACCAGCAAGTGCACTGGGTCGTCCAAGTAATAAACCTTACGCGAGTAAGGGTCGATCCAACGGAGAATGTTGGTATGAAGCAAGCTATGGTCATCTTGTAAATCTCAGTCAGGCAGACTCAAATGGTTATGGATGATTTTTGAATAAAGCATAAATAAAACATATAGATAGAGATACTTATGTAATTCATTGGTGAGAATTTCAGATGAGCGTATGGAGATTGGTGCGCGAAATTGTGAACAATACTTTTTCACAACTCTCATAATCCCCAGTAATGGCTCCAAAAACTTGGTAGCTCAATACCATGGCATTACACAACTTCGCACAACTAACCAGCAAGTGCACTGGGTCGTCCAAGTAATAAACCTTACGCGAGTAAGGGTCGATCCCACGGAGATTGTTAGTATTGAAGCAAGCTATGGTCATCTTGTAAATCTTAGTCAGGCAAACTCAAATAGTAATGGTGATGAACGAAAATAACATAAAAGATAAAGATAGTGATACTTATGTAATTCATTGGTAGGAACTTCAGATAAGCGCATGAAGATGCCTTCCCTTCCGTCTCTCTGCTTTCCTACTGTCTTCATCCAATCCTTCTTACTCCTTTCCATGGCAAGCTTAAGCAAGGGTTTCACCGTTGTCAGTGGCTACCTCCCATCCTCTCAGTGAAAGCGATTGCATATGCTCTGTCACAGCATAGCGGAATTCATCTGTCGGTTCTCAATCAGGCCGGAATAGAATCCAGTGATTCTTTTGCGTCTGTCACTAACGCCCCGCCCTCAGGAGTTTGAAGCACGTCACAGTCATTCAGTCATTGAATCTTACTCAGAATACCACAGACAAGGTTAGACCTTCCGGATTCTCTTGAATGCCACCATCAGTTCTCGCCTATACCACGAAGACTCTGATCTCACGGAATGGTTGGCTCGTTTGTCAGACGAGCACTCGGTTGTCAGGTGATCAACCATGCATCGTGCAATCAGGAATCCAAGAGATATTCACTAGAGCCTTGATCGCTTGTAGAACAAGAATGGTTGTCAGTCACCTTGTTCATGGGTGAGAATGATGATGAGTGTCACGGATCATCACATTCATCAAGTTGAAGAACAAGTGATATCTTAGAACAAGAACAAGCGGAATTGAATGGAAGAACAATAGTAATTGCATTAATACTCGAGGTACAGCAGAGCTCCACACCTTAATCTATGGTGTGTAGAAACTCCACCGTTGAAAATACATAAGCATAAGGTCTAGGCATGGCCGAATGGCCAGCCTCCCAATGATCTAAGAACTAAAATGTCCAAAGATGATCTAGAGATCTAAAGTGATCAAAAGATTTCTAATACAATAGTAAAAGGTCCTACTTATAGAAAACTAGTAGCCTAAGGTGTACAGAAATGAGTAAATGACATAAAAATCCTCTTCCGGGCCCACTTGGTGTGTGCTTGGGCTGAGCAATGAAGCATTTTTCGTGCAGAGACTCTTCTTGGAGTTAAACGCCAGCTTTAGTGCCAGTTTGGGCGTTTAACTCCCATTTGGGTGCCAGTTCCAGCGTTTAACGCTGGGATTTCTTGAGGTGACTTTGAACGCCGGTTTGGGCCATCAAATCTTGGGCAAAGTATGGACTATCATATATTTCTGGAAAGCCCAGGATGTCTACCTTCCAACACCGTTGAGAGCGCGCCAATTGGGCTTCTGTAGCTCCAGAAAATCCACTTCGAGTGCAGGGAGGTCAGAATCCAACAGCATCTGCAGTCCTTTTTGGTCTCCGAATCAGATTTTTGCTCAGGTCCCTCAATTTCAGCCAGAAAATACCTGAAATCACAGAAAAACACACAAACTCATAGTAAAGTCCAGAAAAGTGAATTTTAACTAAAAACTAATAAAAATATACTAAAAACTAACTAGATCATAACAAAAACATACTAAAAACAATGCCAAAAAGTATACAAATTATCCGCTCATCACAACACCAAACTTAAATTGTTGCTTGTCCTCAAGCAACTGAAAATCAAATAAGATAAAAAGAAGAGAATATGCAATGAATTCCAAAAAACATCTATGAAGATCAGTATTAATTAGATGAGCGGGGCTTTTAGCTTCTTGCCTCTGAATAGTTTTGGCATCTCACTCTATCCTTTGAAATTCAGAATGGTTGGCTTCTTTAGGAACTCAGAGTCCAGATAGTGTTAATGATTCTCTTAGTAAAGTATGATGATTCTTGAACATAGCTATTTATTGAGTCTTGGCTGTGGCCCAAAGCACTCTGTCTTCCAGTATTACCACCAGATACATACATGCCACAGACACATAATTGGGTGAACCTTTTCAGATTGTGACTCAGCTTTGCTAAAGTCCCCAATTAGAGGTGTCCAGGGTTCTTAAGCACACTCTTATTTGCCTTGGATCACAACTCTTTATTTCTCTATATATATATTTTTTTCGTTTTTTTTTTCGATTTTTCTTTTTTTTTTTTTGAATAGCTTTTTCTTGCTTCAAGAATCATTTTAATGATTTTTCAGATCCTCAGTAACATGTCTCCTTTTTCATCATTCTTTCAAGAGCCAACATTCATGAACCACAAATTCAAGATACATATGCACTGTTTAAGCATACATTCAGAGAACAAAAATATTGCCACCACATCAAAATAATTAAACTGTTATAAAATTCAAAATTCATGCAATTCTTCCTTTTTCAATTAAACACATTTTTATTCAAGAAAGGTGATGGATTCATAGGACATTCATAACTTTAAGGCATAGACACTAAGACACTAATGATCACAAGACACAAACATGGATAAACATAAGCACTAAAATTCGAAAAACAGAAGAATAAAGAACAAGGAAATCAAAGAACGGGTCCACCTTAGTGATGGCGGCTCTTTCTTGCTCTTGAAGATCCTATGGAGTGCTTGAGCTCCTCAATGTCTCTTCCTTGTCTTTGTTGCTCCTCCCTCATGATTCTTTGATCTTCTCTAATCTCATGAAGGATGATGGAGTGTTCTTGATGCTCCACCCTTAGTTGTCCCATGTTGGAACTCAATTCTCCTAGGGAGGTGTTTAGTTGCTCCCAATAGTTTTGTGGAGGAAAGTGCATCCCTTGAGGAATCTCAGGGATTTCATGATGAGTGGGATCTCTTGTGTGCTCCATCCTCTTCTTAGTGATGGGCTTGTCCTCCTCAATGGGGGTGTCTCCCTCTATGTCAACTCCAACTGAATAACAGAGGTGACAAATGAGATGAGGAAAGGCTAACCTTGCCAAGGTAGAGGACTTGTCCGCCACCTTATAGAGTTCTTGGGCTATAACCTCATGAACCTCTATTTCTTCTCCAGTCATGATGCTATGGATCATGATAGCCCAGTCTATGGTAACTTCGGACCAGTTGCTAGTGGGAATGATTGAGCGTTGTATGAACTCTAACCATCCTCTAGCCACGGGCTTGAGGTCATGCCTTCTCAATTGGACCGGCTTTCCCCTTGAATATTGCTTCCATTGTGCGCCCTCTTCATATATGACTGTGAGGACTTGGTCCAACCTTTGATCAAAGTTGACCCTTCTTGTGTAAGGATGTTCATCTCCTTACATCATAGGCAAGTTGAACGCCACCCTCACACTCTCCGGACTAAAATCCAAGTATTTCCCCCGAACCATAGTAAGATAATTCTTTGGATTCGGGTTCACACTTTGGTCATGGTTCTTGGTGATCCATGCATTGGCATAGAACTCTTGAACCATCAAGATTCTGACTTGTTGAATGGGGTTGGTAAGAACTTCCCAACCTCTTCTTCGGATCTCATGTCGGATCTCCGGATATTCACCCTTTTTGAGTGAAAAGGGGACCTCGGGGATCACCTTCTTCAAGGCCACAACTTCATAGAAGTGGTCTTGATGCACCCTTGAGATGAACCTATCCATCTCCCATGACTCGGAGGTGGAAGCTTTTGCCTTCCCTTTCCTCTTTCTAGAGGTTTCTCCGGCCTTGGATGCCATAAATGGTTATGGAAAAACAAAAAGCAATGCTTTTACCACACCAAACTTAAAATGTTTGCTCGTCCTCGAGCAAAAGAAGAGAGAAGAGAGTAGAAGAAGAAGAAGAAATGAGGAAGAGGGAGATGGTGGTGTGTTCGGCCAAAGAGGGGGAGAAGTGGTGTTTAGGTTGTGTGAAAATAAAGGGTTGAAGAAGGGTATATATAGGAGAGAGGGGGGGTAATGGTTCGGCCATTATGGGTGGGTTTGGGAGGGAAAGTGGTTTGAATTTGAAGGGTGAGGTTGGTGGGAATTTATGAAGGATGGATGTGAGTGGTGAAGAGAAAGATGGGATTTGATAGGTGAAGGGTTTTTGGGGAAGAGGTGTTGAGGTGATTGGTGAATGGGGGAAGAAGAGAGAGAGTGGTGGTGGGGTCCTGTGGGGTCCACAGATCCTGTGGTGTCAAGGAAAAGTCATCCCTGCACCAAATGGCATCAAAATTCACGTTTTGAGCCAATTCTGGCGTTAAACGCCGGGCTGGTGCCCATTCCTGGCGTTTAACGCCAGGTTCTTGCCCTTTCCTGGCGTTTAACGCCAGTCTGGTGCCCCTTTCTGGCGTTAAACGCCCAGAATGGTGCCAGACTGGGCGTTAAACGCCCAACTGCTAGGCTTACTGGCGTTTAAACGCCAGCAGCATCTTCCTCCAGGGTGTGCTGTTTTTCTTCCTGTTTTTCATTCTGTTTTTGCTTTTTCAGTTAATTTTGTGACTTCTCATGATCATCAACCTACAAAAAAGATAAAATAACAAAAGAAAATAATTAAATATAAAACATTGGGTTGCCTCCCAACAAGCGCTTCTTTATTGTCACTAGCTTGACAGAGGACTCTCATGGAGCCTCAGAAATGCTCAGAACCGTGTTGGAACTTCCCAACACCAAACTTAGAGTTTGAATGTGGGGGTTCAACACCAAACTTAGAGTTTGGTTGTGGCCTCCCAACACCAAACTTAGAGTTTGACTGTGGGGGCTCTGTTTGGCTCTGTTTTGAGAGAAGCTCTTCATGCTTCCTCTCCATGATGACAGAGGGATATCCTTGGGCCTTAAACACCAAGGATTCTTCATTCACTTGAATGATCAACTCTCCTCTATCAACATCAACCACAGCCTTTGCTGTGGCTAGGAAGGGTCTGCCAAGGATGATGGATTCATCCATGCACTTCCCTGTCTCTAGGACTATGAAATCAGTAGGGATGTAATGGTCTTCAACTTTGACCAGAATATCCTCTACAAGTCCATGGGCTTGTTTTCTTGAGTTGTCTGCCATCTCTAGTGAGATCTTTGCAGCTTGCACCTCAAAGATCCCTAACTTCTCCATTACAGAGAGAGGCATGAGGTTTACACTTGACCCTAAGTCACACAAGGCCTTCTTGAAGGTCATGGTGCCTATGGTACAATGTATAGAAAACTTCCCAGGATCCTGTCTCTTTTGAGGCAGTTTCTGCCTAGACAAGTCATCCAGTTCTTTGGTGAGCAAAGGGGGTTCATCCTCCCAAGTCTCATTTCCAAATAACTTGTCATTTAGCTTCATGATTGCTCCAAGGTATTTAGCAACTTGCTCTTCAGTGACATACTCATCCTCTTCAGAGGAAGAATACTCATCAGAGCTCATGAATGGCAGAAGTAAGTCCAATGGAATCTCTATGGTCTCAGTTTGAGCCTCAGATTCCCATGGTTCCTCATTGGGGAACTCATTGGAGGCCAGTGGACGCCCAGTGAGGCCTTCCTCAGTGGCGTTCACTGCCTCTTCTTCCTCCCAAAATTCGGCCATGTTGATGGCCTTGCACTCTCCTTTTGGATTTTCTTCTGTATTGCTTGGGAGAGTACTAGGAGGGAGCTCAGTAATTTTCTTGCTCAGCTGACCCACTTGTCCTTCCAAGTTTCTGATGGAAGACCTAGTTTCAGTCATGAAACTTTGAGTGGTTTTGATCAGATCAGAGACCAGGGTAGCTAAGTCAGAGGTATTCTGCTTAGAGCTCTCTGTCTGTTGCTGAGAAGATGATGGAAAAGGCTTGCTATTGCTAAACCTGTTTCTTCCACCATTATTGTTATTGAAACCTTGTTGAGGTCTCTGTTGATCCTTCCATGAAAGATTTGGATGATTCCTCCATGAAGGATTATAGGTGTTTCCATAGGGTTCTCCCATGTAATTCACCTCTTCCATTGAAGGGTTCTCAGGATCATAAGCTTCTTCCTCAGATGAAGCTTCTTTAGTACTGCTTGGTGCATTTTGCATGCCAGACAGACTTTGAGAAATCATATTGACTTGTTGAGTCAATATTTTGTTCTGAGCCAATATGGCATTCAGAGTGTCAATCTCAAGAACTCATTTCTTCTGACTAGTCCCATTGTTCACAGGATTCCTTTCAGAAGTGTACATGAATTGGTTATTTGCAACCATTTCAATCAGTTCTTGAGCTTCAGTAGGCGTCTTCTTCAGATGAAGAGATCCTCCAGAAGAGCTATCCAAAGACATCTTGGACAGTTCAGAGAGACCATCATAGAAAATACCTATGATGCTCCATTCAGAAAGCATATCAGTGGGACACTTTCTGATTAATTGTTTGTATCTTTCCCAAGCTTCATAGAGGGATTCTCCTTCCTTCTGTCTGAAGGTTTGGACTTCCACTCTAAGCTTACTCAATTTTTGAAGTGGAAAGAACTTTGCCAAGAAGGCATTGACTAGCTTTTCCCAAGAGTCCAGGCTTTCTTTAGGTTGAGAGTCCAACCATGTTCTAGCTCTGTCTCTTACAGCAAAAGGGAATAGCATAAGTCTGTAGACCTCAGGGTCAACCCCATTAGTCTTGACAGTGTCACAGATTTGCAAGAACTCAGCTAAAAACTGATGAGGATCTTCCAGTGGAAGTCCATGGAACTTGCAATTCTGTTGCATTAGAGAAACTAATTGAGGCTTAAGCTCAAAGTTGTTTGCTCCAATGGCAGGGATAGAGATGCTTCTCCCATAGAAATCGGGAGTAGGTGCAGTGAAGTCACCCAGCACCTTCCTTGCATTGTTGGCATTGTTGTTGTTTTCGGCTGCCATTTGTTCTTCCTCCTTGAAGAGTTCGTTCAGGTGCTCTAAAGAGAGTTGTGCTTTGGCTTCTCTTAGCTTTCTCTTCAAGGTCCTTTCAGGTTCAGGATCAGCCTCAACAAGAATGCCTTCGTCTTTGCTCCTGCTCATAAGAAAGATAAGGGAACAAGAAAATGTGGAATCCTCTATGTCACAGTATAGAGATCCCTTTAGGTGTCAGAGGAAAAGAAGAGTAGAAGACAGGAATGGAAAATTCGAACTTAACAAAGAAGATGGAGTTCGAATTTTGCATTAAGGGATAGTGTTAGTCCATAAATAGAAGGATGTGAGAAGGAGGGAAGTAATTTTCGAAAATTAAGTGAAAAATTTTGAAAACGTTTTTTTTTTTTAAAAAAAAAATTACTTAATTTTCGAAAATGAAAATGGAAAAGAAATCAAGTGATTTTTGAAAAAGATTTTGAAATTAGAAGTCAAAAGGATTTGATTGAAAACTATTTTGAAAAAGATGTGGTTAAGAAGATATGATTGATTTAAAAAAAATGTGATTAAGAAGATATGATTTGAAAAACATTTTAAAAAGATTTGGTTTGAAAATTAGAAACTTGACTAACAAGAAAAGATATGATTCAAACATTAAACCTTTCTCAACAGAAAAGGTAACATACTTGAAATGTTGAATCAAATCATTAATTGATAGTAAGTATCTTTAAAAATGGAAAGAAATTGGTTTTGAAAAAGATTTGATTGAAAAATTGATTTGAAAAAGATTTGATTTTGAAAAGATTTTGAAAACTAATAAAAAAAAATTTGATTTGAAAACAGAATCTTCCCTTCTAGCCATCCTGGCGTTAAACGCCCAGAATGGTATCCATTCTGGCGTTTAACGCCCAAAATGCTACCCTTTTGGGCGTTAAATGCCCAACCAGGTACCCTGGCTGGCGTTTAAACGCCAGTCTGTCCTTCTTCACTGGGTGTTTTGAACGCCCAGCTTTTTCTGTGCAATTCCTCTGCTGTATGTTCTGAATCTTCAATTCTCTGTATTATTGACTTGAAAAGACACAAATTAAAAATATTTTTGGAATTTTAATAATAAGGACAAACCAAAATGCAACAAGAATCAAATAACAATGCATGCAAGACACCAAACTTAGCAGTTTGTATACTACTGACACTAACAAAATGAAAATGCATATGAGACACACAAAACAATCAAGTCAATTGAATTCAAAGATCAGAGCAAGTAAATCATCAAGAACATCTTGAAGATCACTTAGACACATGAATGCATGCAATTGACACCAAACTTATGATGAGACACTAGACTCAAACAAGAAATATTTTTTGGATTTTATGATTTTGTAAAATTTTTTTGTGTTTTTCGAAAATTAAGTGGAAAAAGATATCAAAATTCTTAATGAGAATTCCAGGAATCAGTGCAATGCTAGTCTAAGACTCCGGTCCAGGAATTAGACATGGCTTCACAGCCAGCCAAGCTCTCAAAGAAAGCTTCGGTCCAAAACACTAGACATGGCCAAAGGCCAGCCAAGCCTTAGCAGATCACTGCTCCAAAAGCAAGATTTGATAAAAATCAACAAGCTCTTGTGGTTATAAGTTGAAACCTCGGTCCAATGAGATTAGACATGGCTTCTCAGCCAGCCAGACTTCAACAAATCATCATGAAACTCTAGAATTCATCTTCAAGAATTTCGAAAAAAAATAAATACCTAATCTAAGCAACAAGATGAACCGTCAGTTGTCCAAACTTGAACAATCCCTGGCAATAACACCAAAAACTTGATGTTGTTGCCGGATCTTGGCACTGATGTTACCAAAAGCTTGCTCAAAACTTGAACAATCCCCGGCAACGGCGCCAAGAACTTGGTGCGCGAAATTGTGAACAATACTTTTTCACAACTCTCATAATCCCCATTAATGGCTCCAAAAACTTGGTAGCTCAATACCATGGCATTACACAACTTCGCACAACTAACCAGCAAGTGCACTGGGTCGTCCAAGTAATAAACCTTACGCGAGTAAGGGTCGATCCCACGGAGATTGTTAGTATTGAAGCAAGCTATGGTCATCTTGTAAATCTTAGTCAGGCAAACTCAAATAGTAATGGTGATGAACGAAAATAACATAAAAGATAAAGATAGTGATACTTATGTAATTCATTGGTAGGAACTTCAGATAAGCGCATGAAGATGCCTTCCCTTCCGTCTCTCTGCTTTCCTACTGTCTTCATCCAATCCTTCTTACTCCTTTCCATGGCAAGCTTAAGCAAGGGTTTCACCGTTGTCAGTGGCTACCTCCCATCCTCTCAGTGAAAGCGATTGCATATGCTCTGTCACAGCATAGCGGAATTCATCTGTCGGTTCTCAATCAGGCCGGAATAGAATCCAGTGATTCTTTTGCGTCTGTCACTAACGCCCCGCCCTCAGGAGTTTGAAGCACGTCACAGTCATTCAGTCATTGAATCCTACTCAGAATACCACAGACAAGGTTAGACCTTCCGGATTCTCTTGAATGCCGCCATCAGTTCTCGCCTATACCACGAAGACTCTGATCTCACGGAATGGTTGGCTCGTTTGTCAGACGAGCACTCGGTTGTCAGGGGATCAACCATGCATCGTGCAATCAGGAATCCAAGAGATATTCACTAGAGCCTTGATCGCTTGTAGAACAAGAATGGTTGTCAGTCACCTTGTTCATGGGTGAGAATGATGATGAGTGTCACGGATCATCACATTCATCAAGTTGAAGAACAAGTGATATCTTAGAACAAGAACAAGCGGAATTGAATGGAAGAACAATAGTAATTGCATTAATACTCGAGGTACAGCAGAGCTCCACACCTTAATCTATGGTGTGTAGAAACTCCACCGTTGAAAATACATAAGCATAAGGTCTAGGCATGGCCGAATGGCCAGCCTCCCAATGATCTAAGAACTAAAATGTCCAAAGATGATCTAGAGATCTAAAGTGATCAAAAGATTTCTAATACAATAGTAAAAGGTCCTACTTATAGAAAACTAGTAGCCTAAGGTGTACAGAAATGAGTAAATGACATAAAAATCCTCTTCCGGGCCCACTTGGTGTGTGCTTGGGCTGAGCAATGAAGCATTTTTCGTGCAGAGACTCTTCTTGGAGTTAAACGCCAGCTTTAGTGCCAGTTTGGGCGTTTAACTCCCATTTGGGTGCCAGTTCCAGCGTTTAACGCTGGGATTTCTTGAGGTGACTTTGAACGCCGGTTTGGGCCATCAAATCTTGGGCAAAATATGGACTATCATATATTGCTGGAAAGCCCAGGATGTCTACTTTCCAACGCCGTTGAGAGCGCGCCAATTGGGCTTCTGTAGCTCCAGAAAATCCACTTCGAGTGCAGGCAGGTCAGAATCCAACAGCATCTGCAGTCCTTTTTGGTCTCCGAATCAGATTTTTGCTCAGGTCCCTCAATTTCAGCCAGAAAATACCTGAAATCACAGAAAAATACACAAACTCATAGTAAAGTCCAGAAAAGTGAATTTTAACTAAAAACTAATAAAAATATACTAAAAACTAACTAGATCATAACAAAAACATACTAAAAACAATGCCAAAAAGTATACAAATTATCCGCTCATCAGAGATGCTTTGTCCCTTCCGTCTCTCTGCTTTCCTACTGTCTTTATCCAATCCTTCTTACTCCTTTCCATGGAAAGCTGTATGTAGGGTTTCACCGTTGTCAGTGGCTACCTCCCATCCTCTCAGTGAAAATGTTCAACGCGCTCTGTCACAGCACGGCTATTCAGCTGTCGGTTCTCGATCATGTCGGAATAGAATCCAGTGATTCTTTTGCGTCTGTCACTAATGCCCCACAATCGCGAGTTTGAAGCTCGTCACAGTCATTCAATCCTTGAATCCTACTCAGAATACCACAGACAAGGTTTAGACCTTCCAGATTCTCTTGAATGCCGCCATCAATTCTAGCTTATACCACGAAGATTCTGATTAAGGAACCCAAGAGATAAACATTCAAGCCTTGTTTGCTTGTAGAACGGAAGTGGTTATCAGGCACGCGTTCATAAGTGAGAATGATGATGAGCGTCACATAATCATCACATTCATCATGTTCTTGGGTGCGAATGAATATCTTGGAACAAGAATAAGCTGAATTGAATAGAAGAACAATAGTAATTGCATTAATACTCGAGGTACAGCATAGCTCCACACCTTAATCTATGGTGTGTAGAAACTCCACCGTTGAAAATACATAAGAACAAGGTCTAGGCATGGCCGAGAGGCCAGCCCCCAATAATCTAAGAACTAGACGTCCAAAGATGATCTCAAGATCTAAAATGATCAAAAAAGATGAAAATACAATAGCAAAAGGTCCTATTTGTAGAGAACTAGTAGCTTAGGGTTTACAAAGATGAGTAAATGACATGAAAATTCACTTCCGGGCCCACTTGGTGTGTGCCTGGGCTGAGCATTGAAGCATTTTCGTGTAGAGACTCTTCTTGGAGTTAAACGCCAGCTTTTATGCCAGTTTGGGCGTTTAACTCCCATTCTTGTGCCAGTTCCGGCGTTTTACGCCAGAATTCTTGAGCTGACTTGGAATGCCTGTTTGGGCCATCAAATCTCGAGCAAAGTATGGACTATTATACATTGCTGGAAAGACCAGGATGTCTACTTTCCAACGCAATTGAGAGTGCGCCAATTGGGCTTCTGTAGCTCCAAAAAATCCTCTTCAAGTGTAGGGAGGTCAGAATCCAACAGCATCTGCAGTCCTTTTCATCCTCTGAATCAGATTCTTGCTCAGGTCCCTCAATTTCAGCCAGAAAATACCTGAAATCACAGAAAAACACACAAACGCATAGTAAAGTCCAGAAAAGTGAATTTTAACTAAAAACTAATAAAAATATAATAAAAACTAACTAAAACATACTAAAAACATACTAAAAACAATGCCAAAAAGCGTATAAATTATCCGCTCATCATACTTGCAACGGGAATTTATTCTGAATTCTAGACCACGCAAAAGTTCTTCTCTTCAACTATCTAAAAACAATGCCAAAAAGCATATAAATTATCCGCTCATCAATGTACTGTATATATTTAAAAAAAAGAAATTAACAAGGGGTTAAATAACACTGCAAAGAAAATTTTAGAAGTAGATACACATGTGATGTAAATTGAAAAAATGCATGAGTATGTGAAAAGTGAATCATGGGTAGCTAGGTTCATAGATTAGGATTTATGAATGTTGAAGAATCCTAGAATGTTTGAATGCTGGAATCTTGTAGGTTGAATGCTTCAGAGGCAGTAATTGTTATTGGAAGAAATCAATGGTGGGAAAATGTCTAGGGTTTTGGAGATGCTCATGTTCTCAGGATAAGTAAAGTTTGTTAACCCATTTCTAAAGCATGCAAATCTCTTTTCACGATGAATCTTAAGTAACTAATTTTTTATGTCTCAGCTCCTCAGTTTCTTCTCAATTAATCTACTGTCAATGTCTTAGTCAATCGATTAATAGAAAAAGTTAAATACAAAATCTGATTAAGTTTCTCATAAGATTCAAAAGTAGTCCTTAGGTCAGATTATATGCCACGTATCCAAGCTAGTCCGTCCGGTTGAATCTTATGAGAAAACACAATTTCAAGAATTGTCCTAATCCAAATTATATGTCACGTATTCAAAACTAGGGTAATTGAAAATCATGTATTGTGTCACACACTTGAAAAACTACTATGTCTAGTCGATTTAAGAAGTCATATGTAAGAGTTTTCAAGCACAATTTGAATATCAGTTCTATTAAATCAGAAAACAAATCTAAAACGGGATTAGCACACCTGTCGATGCTACTAATCCTTTAGTAATAAAGAACGAAATACTCAATCATGAAACAAATTAATGCAAAGCTTTAAAACAAAAGATAACTTAGATTAATAAACCACTGAAGCATGAACAGAGCTCCCAACCATTTGACATAGGTTTAGTGACTCATGGTGGGTGCAAAATCAACAATGAAACTATCACGAAGGAACTAGGTTGTGGCTATGAATGTAATTCACTTATATATACCTAGGTTTCCTCTAATTCAAATCTCAAAATCTAATATTGTCTTAATCAAAATAATTAAGATAAGCTCTAATGAATTCAAATCCTAAAATTCAAAATAGAACTAAATCAAATTCATAACTAATTAACTATAAAATCTTCTTCAATCTTCAATTTGAAATCAAATCTCTGAAGTTGGGCCTTAGAGAATTCAACATTGAAAACATACTGAGCTAGTCATCTTAAGCTAGAACGTGGCACTCCCCCTTGGTTTGGGCTAAGGTGTGGCACGTCCTGCATCTCATGTGGCAAGCCCCCTTGTGCTGGCCAGGGCGTGGCACGTCTCTGCTTGGCTTGCTCTCAAGGTCCTTGCTTTTCTTCATGTGTGGCATGCCTTGTATTACTTGTGGCATGCCTTGCTTAATTTTCATAGGGTGTGGCACGCTAGTGCATTACACTCTAGGGCGTGGCACACCCCTGCCCAGGCGTGTCACGCATATGCCTTAATCTTCAGGATGTGGCACACCCTTGCTTGGTCCTCCAGCGTGTGTCACGCCTAATATAAGCTTCTTCTCTCCTGCATGGCTTAATCCTTATGTGCTTGGCTCTTGGTTCTTCATGCAATGCTTTGCTTCTTGATCAACCTTCCTTTACTACTTGATTTGCCTTCCTTTTAACTATATTTCCTTGAAAATACTTAGCAAATACCTTAGTAGCAAAAGATAATCAAAAGTGATGAGATTAGAAGATGAAACTATAATCAAACCTAAGAAAATAATGATCAAAATCAAGAAAAATAGGAAAAGATGCAAATACATCAGAAAGCAAAATTAGAAGAGAATTGAGTGATTCAATTGTTTGAATTGATAAGAGAGTAAACACATCAAGTGAGTGTTCAATTGCTCAATTCTATATTTCACATATCATATGACCTTGCAAGTTTGTAATTTTAGAACTCAAATAATTAATGGGATTGAATTGCTTGATGTACATCTTTACCCACTTTGCCTTATTACATCTTGAAAAATTATTTGATTCTAGCCAACCCTATATGAAAAGTAGGCAGATGGTTTGCATATATCTCGGTTGACTTCCTTCATCCGCTTTGTTGATGAATCTATATTTTATGATAATTTTTGAGTTAAAAAGAGTGGAAATTATCAACTTATCTTGCACTTATTCCTTGAAATTGCATCTTTTTGTGAATTTTCTCCTAATTATGCTTAATTGATTAAACATGTTTTTTATGCTATAAAAATTGTCAAATTAATTTCATTTTTATTCTATTCGATGCCTGATGAAATTTCTTTAACTATTTCATGGTTTAGATACATCAACGACTTCAAAGGATCGAAAAGAATGAGAGCGAAGAAGGAAATTTGGAAAGTGATTCAGAGTGGAGATTGCTGGATGCTCACGTGGGCAAGCATATCTTGCGTGGGCAAATTTCTAGTTCAGGCGAGCAATGCTTGCATAGGCGCATTTTCCATGTGAGTGACCGTTTCCCGTGTGCAGAATATTTCTCTAGTGGGAGAAAAACTTCCACGTGCCTGGTTTAATGAAACACATGCATCCGTTTTTTTAGGCTTTTCAAAGGCCCCAGTAGTCATTTCTGATAGTATAATAAAGTCAAAATGAATGGGAATGGGGAAGTTATCTTTGTTTAGGTTTTTTTCTTTTTATCATGTTTTACTGAAATTCTAGAAAGGAAAGCTCCAACTTCTCTCTAGAATTTTAGGGTTTTTTGTTTAATTTCTCTTTAATTTTAGGTTTTAATTTTGTTTTAGTTTAGTTTTAATTACATTTTATTGTTCTACTACCGTAGTTTGATAGATTTCTCTTGTTAGTTTTTATTGTTTTTGTCATTTTAATTTATGAACAATTGTTGAATTCTCCTTTTCTTTTAATGCAATTTGATATTTCTATGGTTAATTAATGCTTAATTGAGTTGTTATTATTGCTTTTTTGTATTTAGTAGCCATAAATTTTATTAACTCATGCAATTATTAATGCTTTTCTTTTATGTCTACCAAGTGTTTCACAAAATGTATTTTTTAATTATAGAGTAGAATTTCATTCTTGGCTTGGGATTGAGGACTTAGGTGATCTTGAGTCATTGATGTCCGATATTGATTGATGATTTAGGGTTGCTAGTTAATCTTGTTTTTATTGACGCTAATCTTTTACTAATTCAATTAGTAAGTTGGTTAGAACTTATAGATTAGGATTAATTATGGTTACTTGATTTTCCTCAATGTATAGAGGTTGACGAAGTGGGATTAACTATTCATAATTGCCATGTTTGTGATTAGTAACAAGGAAATAATTTTTGACTCTCAACTCTTGTCAAGATTCTTTTAGCATTTGCATTTACTTTCACATTTAACTTTTTGCTATTTAGATTTCTGTTTATTGCACTCAAAATTACAATTTTTTCTATAGCCACTGATATGCCCTCAATTATGATTCATAGGGAGAACGACTCGCGATTAAAATTTTTGGTATTTGATTTGAATTGTGACATTTTAAACGAAACTTTGAAGAGCATTGAGCCAGCTTAGAACTACAATGAAATAGAGCTTTTAAACTTGTAAAATTCTAAACCAGTATCTAGCGTTCATTACTAACATATAAGGTTAAAATAGTAAAAGTAAAAACACTAAGAGTAAAATATATATTTGGGGTAAAATATAAGTTAAGAGAGTAAAAGTAAAGTTTTAAGAATAAAATGGTCATTTTAAAAAAAAAATGTGATGTTAAGATAGTAAACGATGAATAATAAGAATAAGATTATCATATTACAAATACAATAAGGGTAAAAAAATAATTATGAAGGAAGAAGGCAAAAAATCTTTTAAGAAAAGATTAAAAGACATAATAGTAATTTATAAAAAGATTAAAGATACAAGTGTTACTTTAGAAAAGATTTAAAATGAGATTGCATAATAAAATAAGAGCAAGGAAAAATTAAAATTTATTAAAAGATTAAGAGCAAAAAAATTCCACACTTAAAATGAAATAATGTACTAAAAGTTTAATACTAATAAAAAGGATTAGAGACATTAAAATTTCAGAATATACGCCTTTTTAGAGTATATATATACCTGGCAAGAGTAGTGGTTATATCCTTCTTGTCCAATGCTTGATTGAGTATATAAATAAATCTTATAAATAGAATTAATTGAATTTAAAACTGAAAACAATTTACACTCATAAGAAGTGTTAAATATATATTATATATTAATATAAAGTCACATAAAAATGGTTGATTATTATTATTATTATTATTATTATTATTATTATTATTATGATATGACCATGACTATTTAAGATTTCATAATTTATTTAACAATAATTAAAAAAAATAAGTATTGTATTCAATATTTGGATCTTGAATCCAACAGTTTAAAGAAAGTAATGAGACACTCACAAATACAATAATACATAATTCAAAATATAAAATTTTATTATATAATTGATCAGCCAACCTTTTAAAAAGCTATGAATTAGTATGACCCCTCTCTATAATCAAATTTTACTTATGATGATGTATTCCATTCCTTCACTGATAACATTACTTAGAAACTAAAACTACATACAGATAGTACGTGTCAATGAATCAGCTAGTTTATCTAGTAGGTTCAACCGATCAACATACATATAATAACCACCTTACATTTGCATTGCTATCACAACAGATCATTCACGAACCAGATTGAAGGGCAACCTCTGATCTGATCTGATCTCCCATGTAACCATGACGTGTGTCGAAATATGCATTGCAAGTCAGTCAGATATACAATAATAATAATAATGTCTGATGAAGCATATATAGCATTGCTGGTAGGCAATTAGGCTAAGATGTCACAATTGATGTATAACAAAGCAATCATGGATGGGGATCCCCCAAGACATAGGGCAGCGCGTTTCGGAATCTGTATTTTCGACCTTAAATAGGTTCTAGAAAAGCTTTATATCAAATTTCTTTCATTTCATAAAAATGATATTTCTTTTATTTATAAGTACGTCGAAATAAAAATTATCTAGTATAATTAAAATTAATCTAAATTAATTAGTATCATTTATATTTATATAACATATTTATATATTTTGTAAAATTTTATACTTTTATTGTTTTAATTTTTTTAGTATTTATATATATACTCTTGTGCATTGAACCTTACTTCACACATTAAATAATAATGGTGAAAACTTAGGTACAGTCGACTTCACGTGAAGTTGAAATCTGAGAACCGGTAGATGATTTAACTGATTTGACTAGATTTTCATCTAACGGTTCTCAGCTATCAACTTCACATGAAGTTAACTTCACCAGAGTTTTCACCTTAAATAATACATAAAACATTTTTCTTTACATTACCTTTTTGTCTCTAACATGGTATTAAGAGCATAAGTTTATTTTTTTGCTTTATGAAAATTATTTCACAATTCTTTTGCTTTGTTTCCTCCAACAGTATTCTTTATCCTTGATTTTTTATCCTTTCCCGACGCCTTGGTTCGTCACCGCCGTTACTACTGGCTTTGTCTAGCCATCACGATTTCAATGTATCCAGAATAATTGCCGGAAGCGCCCTCACGTGCTACCTGAAGTTCGTTGTTCGCTTCAGGTTCTTCCTCCCTCCAGACGTCTTTAACGCGGTTGGATCTACGCCTAGAATCAACAGCCCCGCAGCGCACTACGTGTCACGCAACGACACACCCGCACAGACCCGCTTTCAACCTGTGCCCCTACCGGCCCGACCCAACCCACCTCCTGACCTACGTGCCACATCCTTGTCGCGTCAGGATTGACATGTCTTCCTCCTCCTCCTCTTATGATCACCAGGTGTTCTTCTCTGCTGACGTGACAGCTGACGTAGTTACTGTTATGGCGGACAGTGGGACCTTTTCTAAGATTTTTTGGTGAACTCTTTCCGATTCTACCCTCCGTTTTCTCGTTTTTGCCTCGATTTTGTAGTTTCTTCTCTTTTTCGTCTTTGTTGCTGCTATTATGGAAAGCCGGATTTTTTTCAGCTTATTCTTGTTATCTTTAATAGCTCCAACTATGCTCATTGTGTTGAAGCTAAGCTATGAAAGAATTTCTTAAAGGGCAAAACTTATGGTGCTATGTGACTGGTAATGCTGTTTGTCCTATTAAGCCAACTGTGGCTAAATAATCAAAAGATGGGACCTCCAAATCTAACGAGGATGTTGAGAAAGACTTTATGAAGAAATTGTAAGATTGTGAATGTAAAAATCATTAGATTATCACTTGGTTCATAAAACTTCTACTCCAGGCATTCATTTACAGTGTGGGCATTTTGAAACTGCTAAAAAGGTATGGAATCATTTGAAAAAATGTTACACTATTTCTGATATCTCCTATGCGTACCAACTACTAAAGGATCTTCATAGCCTTAAGCAAGAATGTGGATGGTGCACGAAATTGACTCCGCCCATTTTACACAGATAGACCGGCAAGTATACCGGGTCGTCCAAGTAATACCTCAGGTGAGTGAGGGTCGATCCCACGAAGATTGTTGCTTTGAGCAAGCAGTGATTATCTTGCAGATCTTACTTAGGCGGATAGAAAATATGGTTGTCACGAGAAAATGCATAAAACAGATAAATAAGATAGAAATACCAGATTGATTGTGAAAATAGTGATGGATGATTAGTTAAAGTTTCAGAGATGCTTTGTCTTTCCAGATTAACTTTTCTCACCGTCTACTTCAATATCTTTCTGATTCATTCAATGGCAGCCATAAGTGATTAACTCATGTCCTCTCATCAAGTTAACCTCCTCTACTGCAGCAATCCACCATGTTGAAGTGACTCATGTCCTCTCATCAAGCCACCTCTAGGTTTCTCACTGTAGCATAATATGAAGCTCTAAGCAATCTACTCCCCTTCACGATCCTACTCAAGGTGCCACAGACAAGGAAGATCTTCCGGATCAGAAAGTGCTATTTCTCTAACTCTAGTCTTAACGCCACAGAGACCTCACACACCCATAGTCAACGGAATTTCATGTCACGTATCCAAAGTTGCTCAGATTTTTTATTGGAATTCGCAATACAATCTCTAGCTTTAGTTCAACGTTATCTGGGTCAGGACTCGCACGGAACCCATGTAGAACAAGGGTGATTGTCACGGGTCACCCTCAATTCATGAGATAAAGAACGAGAATGCATAAGAGAATAGAATTAGAATTGTATTGAAAATAGAATAGAAATATTATTAATCCATGAAACTCAACAGAGCTCCTAACCCTAACCTTAGGAGGTTAGTGACTCATAATGTACAAAAGTAATAAAAAATGTGTAGAGTGTCTAAGAACTGGTCGAAGATCCTAAACAAAGGTGATCTTCTTTTATATATACTATTCTAATGAGTTTAAGTGAAATCCACGAGCTAGTACCCCTTATGGGCGTTGAACGTTGGCTAGGGACTCCCTTTTGGGCGTTGGATGTGGGCGCTGGAAGCTAGGAATGGGGCTGGTGGCTGGCGTTGAACGCCAGTTTTGGGCCTTCATTTTCGAAACAAAGTATAGACTATTAGACATATCTAGAAAGTCCTGGATGTTAACTTTTCATATCCATTGAGAGCGTGCCATTTGGACGTATGTAGCTCCAGAAATGCTCCTTTGAGTGCACGGAGGTCAGATCCTGCCAGCATCTGCAGTGCTTTCTCTGTCTCTAAATCAGACTTTGCTTAAGCTCCTCAATTTCAGCCAGAAAATACATGAAATCATTATAAAACACACAAACTCAAAGTAGAATAAAAAATATGAATTTTTCACTAAAACCTATGAAAATATAATAAAATTTAAATAAAACATAATAAAAACTATATGAAAATGATGCCAAAAAACGTATAAAATATCCGCTCGTCAGAACACCAAACTTAGACTGTTGCTTATCTCCAAGCAACCAAAAACAAAGTAGGATAAAAAGAAAAGAAGGATACAATAAATATCAGAATTCCCAATGAAGCTCATCAATTTCAATTAGATGAGCGAGACTGGTAGCTTTTTACTTCTGAATAGTTTTGGCATCTCACTATCCTTTGAAACTTAGAATGATTGGCATCTTTAGGAACATAGAATCCAGGTGATATTATTGACTCTCCTAGTTTAGTTCTTTTTTATTCTTGAACACAGCTTTTTTGAGTCTTGGCCGTGACCCTAAACGCTTTGTTTTCCAATATTACCAGCGGATACATAAACGCCACAGACACTTAACTGGGTGAACCTTTTTCGATTGTGATTCAGTGTTGCTAGAATCCCCAGCCAGTGGTGTCCAGAGTTCTTAAGCACACTCTTTTTCCTTTGGATCACGACTTTAACTGCGCAGTCTCAAGCTTTTCACAAAGCATATAGTCAAGGAAGGAAGCAGCTCATTTGAACTGTTTAGGCCCAGATTTTATTTCTTTTAGGCCCTTCTAACCATTGATGCTCAAAGCCTTGACCCTTGCTCTTGCCTTTTGCTTTAAAGAGCTACTGGCTTTTTTTTCTTTCTTTTTCTACTTGCTTTTTTTCGCATATTGCTTTTTGCTGCTTTTTCTTGCTTCAAGAATCAATTTTTGGATTTTTCAGATTATTAATAATACTTTACTTTAATCATCATTCTTTCAAAAGCCAACATTCTTTAACTCCAACATCAAATATGCATTGTTCATTCATGCATTCAGAAAATAAAAGCAATGCCACCACATCTAATAATTAAACTATTCTTAATATATAACTCAAAATTTGTGCATCTTACTTTTCTTTTTCAATAAATTTTTTCTTTTAAGCAATATGAGAGATACATACGATATCTCATAACTTTAAGACATAAATAAAGGATGATCATGCACTAGAAACAGATAATAAAACAAGATATATGAAAAATGTAGGAACCCGCATTTTTACGTAAAACTGTTTTAATAAAATAGTTTTAGTGCCCATAATAGATTCAAAATTTAGAAGTTTTAATTTGAAAATATAAATTAGAAATTTGATTTCAGTGAATCTTTCTGAGTTGGAAAATGTATTTCTTTCGAAAAGTTTTTTTGTGAAAATGCGTACTGGTGCTTAAGCTGGTAGTACTGGCTTTAGTCTATCCAGTACCGCATATCTTGAAAAATAATATTTTGAAAAGTGTTTTATTGTTTTGAAAGGACAAATATAATTTTGGAATTGAAAACCGGGCACTAATCTTAAAGGTTTAGCCCAAAGTGGGCCAAACGGACCAAAAATGGTAACGGGTTAGACTGGGCCCAAACCGAGCCCAAGACCCAACATATATAAGCTCATTTAATGAGCTTTGAGCTTATTTTCGAGCCCTAAGAGAGAGGAGAGGTGCGGTTTTGAGAGGAGAGGAAGAATAGAGAGTGCTCTTTTCACCTCCACCTTCCGGAAGCCATAACTTTTGATCCGGAGCTTCGATTGACGAGCCGTTTACGGCCATGCGAAGCTCTTGTCAAGCTCTACGTTTCTATCTAAATAAATCTGGTAAGATTTCTCTCTACACATCCCAGTTTCCAGCCCTATATTCTGTGCATTTTCATATATGATTTTTCAGTAGATTTTGTGGTTTTGGTTGTTTAGGCGATCTTTAGTAGCATGTAAATATTGAATGTTATCCCTAATCTCATTGGATAAGGTAAGGTTCCACTAAACCCTTGTGTTTAGTTGTTTTGTGTATCTTAAGTTTTGATTTTTTGGTGATATATGTGTTGTTAGTTTGAGCTTTGGTGTTGGTTGAAGTTGGTTGAGGCTTTGGATCATGCTTGGTGGTTTCGTTTTGGTGTTTGGTGTGTTCAGGAATTGGCCAAGGTATGGTTTTGGTTTCCTTTATATAATATGTAAGGTTCATGGACACTTAGGCTAGTTGACCCTAAGATAGGATTGAATGTTGTTGGTGTATGAATAATTATATGTGAATTGATGATAATTGTAGGTTGTACTGGATTATTGTGGTTGAGGGTGATTATTGGGAATTGTGGCGTTGATGAGTATTGATGATTGGTGTTGTTGATGAGGTTGTTAGTATTTAAGGATTGATGAATGATTAATGATGTTGTTGGTACTTAGTGATTATAAAGGTTGATGAAGAATATTGATGTTGTTGGTGTTACTTATAAATTGTGATGTTGGTTGATGTTGGTTAGTGTGTATGTTGAGTGTGGTAATATGAATGTGAATAATGATTGATAATGTTGAGGTTAAGTGATGAGTATTTAGAGTAGTTGTTGATGTTTGATGTTGGTTAAAGATTATTTATGATGGTTTTGGATGTTGATGAGTAAGGAATTTGATGGTATTGAGTAGTTTAATTGGAATTATAGATGGTTGAGTTGAAAAAGGAAGGGTATGGGCTTTTATGTTATTTTGGTAATGTTTGGGTTGTGGTTGGTTTGGTTTTGAATTGTGAGATTTGAAAAAATTGGAGCTTTGAGACCTTTTGGTAAAAATGGATTTTTAGTGAACTTTGTCTGATCATAACTTTTGCCTCGGTTTTTAAAATCTGATGAAACTTGTCTAGAATTATATATCTTTGAAAACTCTTTAAATTGATATAAATTTTGTGAAAATTGGAATTTTATAGAGGAAGTTATGATCATTCAAAGTTGGTGTTAAAAATCTGAAATTTTGCAAAGTTGCAGAATTTCAGGATTTTCAGATATGTGCGAACACACAGCCTTGTGCGCATGCACAACCCTGCAAAAAAGTTATTCTGTGCAGACGCATAGACCTATGTGTACGCACAGGCAGGAAAAAGGGCTCTGGTAGCAGCGCTAGCATAGGTTGTGCGCGCGCACATCAATGAAGACTTGCGAACTGTGCGGACGCACAGCCCTGTGCACACGCACAAGTCGGGAAAGGTCGTCTGCTGGGGGCGCTCGCACAGCTTGTGCTAGTGAACAGGCTTGTAAATTTTTAGTACCTGTGCATACGCACACGCTTGTGCGTACGCACACGCCTGTGCATACGCACACTTTGAAAATCTTATTAGGCATGCGCACGCACACCCCTATGCGGATGCACACGCCCTGTTTCACAAATTTAACTTTGTTTGTAACTAGTTCACCTTCCCGACAAAGGTTGTAAGCTTCTATAACACCATTTTAGGATTCTTGGGCTTATTTTAGAGCATTAAAATATTGGAATGGTCCTAGGAGATTAAGTTGGGTTTCCTTTGACAAGTTAGCAAACGGAGGTTTAGGTTTCTGGTGTATTGGGGATGAGTTTGGTTGAAAGGAGAAGGTGGTAGGGCATGCTCCCTCAGAATTTTCCTCCTGAGCATGGGTTTCTCTCTGATTGCAAAGTGGTAGGGCACAAACCCACGGAATCATGCGACAACCAGAGGATGGTGGTAGGGCACGCTCCCTCGGAATATTTCCCTTTGAAAGGAGAAGATGGTAGGGCACTCTCCTTCGGAGTTTTCCTCCTTATGCACAATAGAGAGACTAATCTAGGAGTTGTCGATCGAATTTGCTGTCGGATTTGGCACAATAACCGACATGTGATATCACAGCCAATAGGACAGACATTCATCATGTGCATCTTTTATCTGCTTGCTTGCTTTGCTTACTTGAGTTTGCCTAATTGTATAACATGCTTACTTGCTTCTTGAATTACTTGCTGTACATGAATATTAGCTGTGTTTTATTTGCCTATACTTATCGTGATTGTTTGGTGCTGAGGAGGTTAGGTAGACGGTGGCGATGGGATCGCACGGAGGATAGGTTGGCGAAGGTTGTGGGATACAGCGGTGTCACTAGTTTAGTTAGAATTCCCCTAAGATTAGATAACCCTGTTTTATGGTTTAAGTTCTTTTATTTATTTTGTTTTAACCTTGAATATCCGTATGTGATGTGAAGTTCTAAGATTGCCTTCAGTGTCCCAGGGCCTTACATCTTACATCATTGGACACTGTTACCATACTGAGAACCTCCGGTTCTCATTCCATACTTTGTTGTTGCTTTTCAGATGCAGGTCACAACCCACCTCGGTGAGTTGTTTGGTTGGTGACAGAAGCGAAGGATCCGGATACCTTTTGGGGTCTTTTGGTTTGTTTTGTATTTGTCTCTCACTTTTGTATTTTTGTTTTGGCCTAGAGGCCTGTATTTGAAAGAGAACAAAACTTGTATAAGCCATTTTAAACTTCTGTTTCCTCTTGTCTGTATGTTTGGCTAGCCGGCTTAAACTCCGCGAGCTATGGCTAGTTTCTTATGATATTACACTATTATACTATTATCTTTGTTTATATCACATCTGTTTCTTGTGTTTTAAGTTAGACATTTCGTTAGTTCGCTTTGCACTTTTAAATCCTGTGTTTGAGCTATATCCTTAATCACGCTTCTAGATTATATTATTTCTTATATATATATATATCAAGGAGGGAAGGGGGAAACAAGGGTAGATGAGTAGGGAAATGTCAGAATAATGAATGCAGATGCAAGAACAATGAAGTAAATATGAAGTTAGATGCGGCGGTAGTTCGCACGCATATGCAGGTTAGTATGATGTTAGATGTGACGGTAGTCCGCACACATATGCAGATGCAGAATAATAAAAATGAAAATACGAAAAAAGAAGAACTGATTAAAATTTTTATTGAAAGATTGAGCAAGAAAGAAGAGGGAAGAAGAAGAACTGGAGAGCTTACAAGGGATCTCTCAGAGCTTCTCTCACTAACTTCTCTCTATGTTTGTAAAACTGAAGGGTGCCTCACAATGAGAAAGATGCCTTCTTTTATAATTGAAATTTATGCTGTTTCTACAGTACAGGTTATGTTAACTGGTACTATTTCTATAGTACAAGTTGATATGATTATAAATTTTATGATTACATAAATTTCAAGATTAAAGACTAATCCTCCCCTAGGTCAATTCCAAAGCATTCGTCTTCATTCTGGTTATAACCTCTTGAAGATTCTGTTGACGAGGTTGGATCTTCTTTGTTTTTTTATCTTCTTCGATCATTGGCATGATTTTCTGAAGATGTTTTGTTAGAGTTTCTTTTGATTGAGCACCTGTAAGGGCTGCGGCAATTTGGGCTTTCTAATTGAGAAACAAGGCTGTTTCTGGATCTGAAATCTTCTGACTATCGGGATTGGATTTGAACCATTCTATGACCTTTTCTAGGTAGGCCATTGATGAATCAAGTTGAGGCCACCATTTCACATAAACATGCCTTTGCAGGATTGGAAAGGATTTTGGGGGTCAGGTTTTGCATATTTGTATTGCCATGAGAATACCCATGCCAATAAAAAAGTTAAAAAGAATTTTAACATTACAGGAATACATGTTTCCTGACTGTTAAATTTTGATTGAAAAAGTTTATACCCTTCATCCGTAGGTGAGGGTAGAATCTCTGGGATTGGCCCAAAGAAGTCCCACCATTGGTAGAACCAATTTGGAAAAAGATAATTGATTTTTTTTAAAATATATTAACCATGAATGTTTGTGCTGAGTATTTTAGAACCAAAATACCTTAGTCCAGGCTTCCATGTAGTCCCAATAATTAAAACCTATTAGGTCATAATTTTGAGAAAATTTTTGAATTTTATTTAGGTTGTTCCCAAATTGCTTTGGGGGCAAAATTTTGAGGATTTGGATGGTTGAATGGGTAATAAGATCAGGATTGGTTCCGTCTTTGTAATGTTTAATAGCTACTGAGACAGTATCTATTATGATGAATTCGTAAAATTGGCGGGTTTTGTTAGGTGCCAATGGCTTGAAGTGGAATCCAGTGGGGAAAATCTTTGGGATGACTTTGTTTGGTGAGTTGTCCCAGAATTTAGGTTCCATATGGATAATGTTTGAGGTTTTGTTTGTGGGCTTGTAATTAGTTTGGGGCTTTTGTGTTTTGGTGGCAATTGAGGATGTTTGTGGTGTTTGGATAATAGCTTTTTCTTTTGGTTTTTGTATGACTATTATTTGGTTAGCCATTTGGGATATCATTTATGTTAAGTCAATTTCTTCATCTGACTCACTGCAAATGTCAGCCCAAGTTTTTTTCTTGAGTTTTGTAAGGCCTTGGTCCTGTAGAGCTAGGAGGGTTTTGATTGGGAAGGTGTAGTCTGCCTTAGTTTGTTTGGATTGATTGATTGTTGGTTCAATTGGTTGTTGGGCTGGGCTTTTGGAGGATTATTGGGTAGATTGTTAGGTAGATGACCCATTTAGGGTGCTAGACCCTGATTTTCTGATTGGTCCTGGTAGGGCTAGGCGAACGCCTCTGCCTCTAGCAGAGACTAAAGTTGCCTTTTTAGGCATTGTCGTATCTTTGCTTGTCTCCCTGCAAATATTCACGTGTGAGAAAGTCAGGGAGAGAGTTTGGGTTACCCTTGATGTGCTCAATATCAAAATCAAAAACACTTAAAATGGCCTGCCACTTGGCAAAAATTTGTTTTGATGCGAGGTTTTTAACATCATTTTGTAAAACATCTTTGGCTGATTTACAATCAACTCGGACTAAAAATTTTTGATTGAGTAAGTCAGATTGAAATTTTGTAATGCATAAAACTATGGCTAAATTCTCTTTTTTTATTGTGGAATAGTTTTGTTGAGTGCTATTCCAATGTTTAGATGTAAATGCAATGATACATTCTTTATGATGCAATTTTTGTTTTAGGATACCCCCATATCCTAAATCTGATGCATCTATTTCTACTATCTTGAATGTATGAGGAACAGGTAGGTAAAGACAAGGAAGATTGCGGACTTTGGTTTTAAGAAATCTGATAATATCAGAATGCTTGTCTATCCATGGTGGATGGTTTTTCTTAAGCCTATCATGGAGAGGCTTAATGAGGTTGTTAAGGTTTGGAATGAAATCCGATACATAATTGAGACATCCTAGGAACCTCTGGAGTTGAGGTTTATCAAGGACATAATCTGGAAACTTTTATGCAAACAAAATCGATCTTTCAATAGGAGTTATAGTTCCTTGGAAAATCATATGACCAAGAAAATGGATTTTTGTTTGGAATAGAACAATTTTTGATTTAGAGACAGCAAGACCGTTTTTTTGGATGATGTACATAAACGTTTTAACATGCTTAAAATGTTCATCTAAAGTTTGGAAAAAGATTAAGACATCATCAATATAAATGATTGCAAAGTTTGAATATGGGTTGAAGATGTCATTCATAATTTTTTGAAATCCAGAGGGGGCATTTTTCAGACCAAAAGGCATTACATTCCATTCATAATGACCGAATGGAACTGTAAATGTTGTTTTATATCGGTCTGATTCTGTGATTTGGATCTGCCAAAAACCGGATTTTATATCAAATTTTGAAAAGATGTTTGCAGAGTTTAATCTATTAAGCAAATTCTTTTTGTTTGGGATAGGATAATGGTGTGGTATTTCACAACCCACACTACTAACCGGCAAGTGCACCGGGTCGTACCAAGTAATACCTTACGTGAGTAAGGGTCGATCCCACGAGGATTGATGGATTAAGCAACAGTTATTGAGTGATAAGCTTAGTTAGGCAAGCAGAAATTGGTTTTGAGATGTTTGAAAGGTTTAAGTTTGAATTCAAAATATCAAAAGTAGAGACAATTAAATAAATTGGGAATAAAATATGGATAAATAGTTAAGGCTTTAGAATTATCTATTTTTCCGGATTAACTTTTTTACTAACTATTTTAATTATGTAGGATTTAATTTATGGCAAACTATATGTGACTAGACCCTAATTCCTTAGACCTTTCTAGTCTCCTCTAAAATTCATTAACTGTCAATTCCTTGGTCAATTAATTCCAATTAAAGGGTACATGATCAAATTCCAGTTTGCATGCCAATAAAACTCTAATTACCCAAAGAATAAAAGGATTATATGTCACGTATCTCGTTAAATCCAGATAATTAGAATTTAGGAGAATATGTTTTTAAGCTGTTATTCAAGTATAGAGCTTTTCCAAGTTATACAAGAACTCAAATAGAAAGAGGGTCATACTTCCGTTCCACCCAAATTCATAAGATAAAGAACGAAAACAATTCTTAAATATAAATCCAAAACATAAATTAAAATAGAAAAAGTAATAAAATCAATCCATACAATTAGACAGAGCTCCTAACCTTAACAGTGGAGGTTTAGTTGCTCATGGAATGTAGAATGTAAATTTGTATAGAATTCCCTAATGGAATCCCCCTAATGCAATCTAATATTTTTAATAGAAGAGAAGTCTCCCCTTTTTATAACTAATCCTAATTAATTTAAAATCTAATTATCTAAAAATAAAAATAAAAATAATATCTTTTCCTAAAAGATAAGATTTGAATTTAAATTCGAATTAATTAACAGATTTTCAGTTGATGGGTGGGGACCACTTGCTTTGTCCTTTCTGCAGCTTCTAATCTGTGTTTTATGGGCTGGAAAGTGGGTCAAAACAGTCCAGAAATCACCCCCAGCGTTTTCTGTATTATTGTAGATCACGTATGTGACGCGTCCGCGTCGTCCACGCGCTCGCGTCATTTGTGCAGATTCCAGTCCACGCGTTCGCGTCAGGCACGCGATCGCGTCATTGCGATTTCTCCATTCCACGCAGTCGCGTGAGCCATGCGTCTGCGTCGGTCTTCGCTGGTCATCTCTTTGGTTTCTTCTTTTTCTCTACAGAAACTTCATCAAATCCATCCGAATGCTACCTAAAATAAATAAAATTGCACAAAACTCAAAATAGCATCCATAATGGCTAAAATATAATTAATTCTTAATTAAACTCAACAAATTAGATGCAAATTCACTAGGAAAAGATAGACAAGATGCTCACGCATCACAACACCAAACTTAAACTATTACTTGTCCTCAAGCAACCAAAACTAATATAAGCTTAGGATGTGAATTTTCATGAGAATGAGAGTTCGATTAAGCTCATGTCTCTTTTTATAGTGGGGTTTATAACTGTAATCCTGAATAGGTTTGGCATCTCATTCTCCTTTGAATCAAGAATGTTATTGTCATTCAGAATTAGAATCCAGATGATATTATGAATTCTCTGATCTTTACATTTCAGTTTAATCCTTGAACACAGCAAAACTTACTTTAATTTATTTTTCTTTGGTGCTTTGCACCTTGAGCCTAGCCGTGACTTTAAATGTTTTGTCTCAAGCTTTACTTGACACAGAAACACCACAAGCACTTAACTGGGGAACTCTCTTTGAGTTCTGATTTTTCTTTTAATTACTCCCAGACAGTGGTGCTCAAAGCCTTTGGCATAATCTGTTAAATGTAATTGATCTCGACTCAAAGTATTCTGTCTCAAGGATTACTTGACACAGTCACACCACAAGCATATGACTAGGGAAACAACTCTTTGAGCTTTTAATCATGTCTGACCTCCCTAGTCATTGATGCTCAGAGCCTTGGACCTTGCTTTTATTTTATTTATTTATTTATTATTTTTTTCTTTTGCTGTTTCTTTTGCTTCAAGGATTAAATTTTTGTTTATTTAAGAGAAGTCATAATAATTCTCTAAATTCCTATTCCTTATACATCAACATCTCTTGATTCAAATTCAAATATGCACTGTTTATATCATGCATTCAAAAATCACAGAAAATACCACCACATTTAAGTAAATAAGACTATTCTTAGAATTAAACTCAATTTCTTATGCAATACATCACTTCTTTTTCTTTTCTTTTTGGATTCAAGTTCAGTGAGTGGTACATGAAACATCTTTTTAGCATAAAAAAAGGAAACTAAACTAGTCCGAAGATTCTAACTAATAAAGGATCATGCAACAAACAAAACAAAATAGCAGAAAACCGGAACATAACATAGAAAAAGAAGGGAGGAAAAAAATGAAAGGAACTCAACCACCTTAGTTATCCTAGCGGTCGCTTTATTCTTCAGGTTGTGCTCCTCAGTGAAGATGATTTGCCTCCCTTTTGTGCCAGAAAACCAATAAGCGCAGCGTCCAACAATACCAAACTTAAAGGTTTGCTTGTCCTCAAGCAAATAAGAACTGAAATAGAAGAGACAAATATTATGAGGAGACAAAAATAAAAGGATAAAAGAATAAGAGAGAATTAGGATTGGGAGAGAGAGAGAGAAAGAAAATTGGGCGGAGAACTAGTGTGGTGCAAGCGACGCGAACGCGTGACGCGGTCGCGTTGGTCACGCGGTCGCGTGGCCCATGTTATGCTTCGGGCGCGAGTATAGCCCCGCGCTGCACAACTCTCTGTTCGAATTTAAATATTTGCCAAATTTGGGGTGACGCGATCGCGTGGGGCATGCGATCGCGTGAGTGGCTTCAGAAGGGAATGACGCGGATGCGTCGGCGACGCATTCGCGTGAAAGGGATTATGCGTCTAGCACCAAGCCAGCACACCTCCAGCACAATATTTGGTTGTGCACCCTTTTTACGTTGAAAATCAGGGCACGCGGCCGCGTGGGTCACACGGTCGCGTGGGAGGCTAATATTCCCACATGATGCGGACGCGTCGGCGATGCGGTCGCGTGGGGCGATTTGTGCCACTGGCACACCTCCAGCCACGCTTCAGCGTGACTCTTTGTTCGTTTTTATTTTCTCCCCTCTCCTTGTGACGCGGACGCTTCGCTGATGCGGTCGCGTCGCGTGGCATTTTTTTCAAATATATAACTTGAGGTGTTCGGTTCCTGGGAGAACATAGCTGCATGATCAGAAAATTAGTAAGAACTCAATAAAAATAAAATAAATGCGAAAACTACTACTACGAAAAACAACTAAGAATGAAAAGAAATGATCATACCACGGTGGGTTGTCTCCCACCAAGCACTTTTAGTTAAAGTCCTTAAGTTGGACATGTGGTGAGCTCCTTGTCATGGTGGTTTGTACTTGTACTGATCCAGGAATCTCCACCAATGTTTGTAATTCCAATGGCTACCGGGATCCCAAACTAGGCGCCTAACACCTTTGAGCAAGTTGAAGTAAGTGACAGGGCCCCATGAGTGTTGATTGTGGGAATGAATCCCAGGGTCCCAAACCTTACTTTTACACCCGTCTTCTTGTGTATCACCATTGTTCCCACCGGGTGGCAAGCAATCTGAATCCTCACAGAGACATCCAAACAAGCTTCTAGACCCATTCAAGTGAGCTCTACACCAATCCTTGTACTTCGATTTGGAGCATGCAACCATATTGGACCTTGCTTTACAACTCTTACCACTAACCATCTTCCTCTTACTCTTAATGCCACAAAGAGCTCTAAGTTGACCATCCGTTTCCAGTAGCCCATATTCAAGTGAGAAAGTAAAGGTTAAGGGTAGGAATTTTACCCACTTGAATGTTGTATTGGATGGTGATGGTGGTTTTGGCCTTTGGGAGAGGTCTTGCAAGTTCCATTCCTTTGTCTTCTTCCTTGAATTCTTCTATCTCTTTGTAAGCTTCCTCAATTTCAACCTCTTCCTCTTGGTAGCTTTCTTCTAATGCACTCTCTTCTTTATTACTTACCAAGGGCATTAGAGGTTGTGCATCTTCCTCTTCTTCTAATTGCTTGCTTATTTGGCTCATTTGCACTTCCAAATTTCTAATGGAGGATCTGGTTTCCTGCATAAAACTTGCCAAGATTGCTTCCAAATCATTGTTCTGTTGGGGCTGAGAAGACCGAAACTGGTGGTTATTAGAATTATTCTGTTAAAAAACACCCTGAGAACTATGATTAAAATTTTGTGGTCTATGAGGTTGCTCTCCCCACGCAAAATTTGGGTGATTTCTCCACCCCTGATTGTAGGTGTTAGAATAGGGATTATTATTGAAATTTCTTGGAGCACTCCTCATGTAATTGACCTCTTGAAAAGGGTTTTGGGTGTTCATAGTTGCTACTTGCATGCCACTCATCTGTTGAGTAAGTATACTTAATTGCTAAGTCATAAGCTTGTTCTGGGCAAGAATAGCATTAAGAGTTTCTACTTCCATAACACTCTTCTTCTGAGAAGTCTCAATATCTGATGGTGGCTCTTGACATGGGTAGAAAGATGATGGTTCTTGGTAGTTGGAACATGGAGCATTGAAGTTTCTTTGGTTTTGAATTTGCCAACCAAAATTTTGATAATTCCTCCATCCACCATAATATGAATCACTACTCGGATGTGAGTAGTAACGCACATGATCTTTTTTTATTATTTTTTTTCTCAGCACAAAACACCAAACAGGATTAAACGCACCATGTGGTAACCAAGAAAGTAAAGAAGAAAGAACAGAAATTTTTTTTTTTTGGAAAAGAAATAAAAATAAAAGAAGAATTTAAAAATAAATAAAAAGAGATCAACTAAAAATTAAAAAGTTAAACAAAGAAAAATACTAGTATTTAAAAAAGAAATTTTTTTTAAGAAAATTTACTATGAGGATACCAAACTTAATTTAAAAAAAGATATTACTATTAAACTATTTTTTTAATTTTATTTTACTTTATTTTTACGAAAACCAAATAATAAAAAAAAAATTAAAACGAAACAGGAGGGAGGGGGGACGAACGAAAAGGAAAATAACGTAAAGGAAAAAAAAGAAAAAAATTAACGTAAAAAAAAGGAAAAAAATTGAAAGAAAAAATAATAAAAAAATGAAAGAAAAACGAAACAAGGGGAAGGGGGGGAGTAAACGAAAAGGAAAAGTAAAGAGAAAAAAAATTTAACGTAAAGAAAAAGAAAGAAAAAAAATAACGTAATTTTTTTTTGAAAATTTAAAGTAAAAAAATTTTTTTTAAATAAAATTAAAATTAAAACGCCTAATTTAAGCAATCAAACAATTAATAGTTGTTAATCACATTCAATCTCCGGCAACGGCGCCAAAACCATGGTGTGGTATTTTACAACCCACACTACTAATTGGCAAGTGCACCGGGTCGTACCAAGTAATACCTTGCGTGAGTAAGGGTCGATCCCACGAGGATTGATGGATTAAGCAATAGTTATTGAGTGATAAGTTTAGTTAGGCAAACAGAAATTGGTTTTGAGATGTTTAAAAGGTTTAAGTTTGAATTTAAAATATCAAAAGTAGAGACAATTAAATAAATTGGAAATAAAATATGGATAAACAGTTAAGGCTTTAGAGTTATCTATTTTTCCGGATTAACTTTTCTTACTAACTATTTTAATTATGTAGGATTTAATTTATTGCAAACTATATGTGACTAGACCCTAATTCCTTAGACCTTTCTAGTCTCCTTGATGAGCGGATAATTTATACGCTTTTTGGCATTGTTTTTAGGTAGTTTTTAGTAAGTTCAAGCTATTTTTAGGGATGTTTTCATTAGTTTTTATGTTAAATTCACATTTCTGGACTTTACTATGAGTTTGTGTGTTTTTCTGTGATTTCAGGTAAATTCTGGCTGAAATTGAGGGACTTGAGCAAAACTCTGAAGAAGGCTGACAAAAGGACTGCTGATGCTGTTGGAATCTGACCTCCCTGCACTCGAAATGGATTTTCTGGAGCTACAGAACTCCAAATGGCGCGCTCTCAACGGCGTTGGAAAGTAGACATCCAGAGCTTTCCAGAAATATATAATAGTCCATACTTTATTCGGAGATTGACGACGTAACTTGGCGTTGAACGCCAAGTACATGCTGCTGTATGGAGTTAAACGCCAGAAAAACGTCATGATCCGGAGTTGAACGCCCAAAACACGTCATAACTCGGAGTTCAACTCCAAGAGAAGCCTCAGCTCGTGGATTAATCAAGCTCAGCCCAAGCATACACCAAGTGGGCCCCGGAAGTGGATTTATGCATCAATTACTTACTTATGTAAACCCTAGGAGCTAGTTTATTATAAATAGAACATTTATCTATTGTATTAGACATCTTTTGATAGTTTAATCTCTTGAATATTCGGTCACTTGATCATGGAGAGGGCTGGCCATTCGGCCATGCCTGAACCCTTTGCTTATGTATTTTCAACGGTGGAGTTTCTGCACACCATAGATTAAGGGTGTGGAGCTCTGCTGTACCTCAAGTATTAATGCAATCCTATTTTCTTTTATTCAAATCTCTCTTATTCTTATTCCAAGATATTCATTCGCACCCAAGAACATGATGAGTGTAATGATGAAAGTGACGATCATTATCATTCTCACTTATGAACGCACGTGATTGACAACCACTTCCGTTCTACATGCAACCGAGCTTGAATGTGTATCTCTTAGATTCCCCAACAGAATCTTCGTGGTATAAGCTAGATAGATGGCGGCATTTATGAGGATCCGGAAAGTCTCACCTTGTCTGTGGTATTCCGAGTAGGATTCCGGTAATGAATGACTGTGACGTGCTTCAAACTTGCAAGTGCTGGGCGTTAGTGACAGACGCAAAAGAATCAAGGGATTCTATTCCAGTAGGCGCAGGAACCAACCAGTGATTAGCCGTGCTGTGACAGAGTGCGTGAGCGTAGTTTTCACTGCGAGGATGGGATGTAGCCATCAACCATGGGTGATGCCTCCAGACGATTAGCCGTGCGAGTGACAGCCGCATAGGATCATTTTCCCGAGAGGATTGAAAGTAGACACCACTGATGGTGAACCCCTATACACAGCTTGCCATGGAAAAGAGTAAGAAGGTTGAGTTGAAGCAGTGGGAGAGCAGGCATCCTTGAGCCATACAGTATCTCCATATGCTTATCTGAAATTCTCACCAATGAATTTACATAAGTATTCTATCCCTTTTATTATTTATTTTCTTATTTCTATTTTCGAAAACCCATAAACCATTTTAATCTGCCTAACTGAGATTTGCAAGGTGACCATAGCTTGCTTCATACCAACAATCTCTGTGGGATCGACCCTTACTCACGTAAGGTATTACTTGGATGACCCAGTACACTTGCTGGTTAAGTTGAACGGAGTTATGATCACACCAGGGATTATTAAGATCCCAATTTATCACACCATGATCTCTTTGGGGTATTTTTGATTTCATACAAATACAAAGAGACCAACTTTGAGGATCACAATTTCGTCCACCAAGTTTTTGGCGCCGTTGCCGGGGATTGTTCGAGTATGGACAACTGACGGTTCATCTTGTTGCTCAGATTAGGTAATTTTCTTTTCAAAAATCTTTTTCAAAATTTTTCTTTTATTTTTCGTTTTTCTAAACTTTATTTTCGAAAATTTTTTTAATAAAAATCCAAAAAAATTAGAAAATCATAAAAATAAAAAATATTTTGTGTTTCTTGTTTGAGTCTTGTGTTAATTTTTAAGTTTGGTGTCAAGTGCATGCTTTTAAAATTTTTCTTGCATTTTTTCGAAAACTCCATGCATTCATAGTGTTCTTCATGATCTTCAAGTTGTTCTTGACAAGTCTTCTTGTTTGATCCTGATGATTTCTTGTTTTGTGTTGTTTGTTGTTTTTCATATGCATTTTTCGTTTATTAGAGTCCATGCATTGCATGTTTTCTTTGCATAAAAAATTTTTTCAAAATTATGTTCTTGATGTTCATCATGATCTTCAAAGTGTTCTTGGTGTTCATCTTGACATTCATAGCATTCTTGCATGAATCTTGTGTCTTGATCCAAAATTTTCATGTTTTGGGTCATTTTTGTGTTTTTCCTTAAAAATTCAAAAATAAAAAAAATATCTTTTCCTTATTTCCCTCCAAAATTTCGAAATTTTGGTTTGACTTGGTCAAAAATTTTTAAAATTAGTTGTTTCTTACAAGTCAAGTCAAAATTTCAAATTTTAAAAATCTTATCTTTTTAAAATCTTTTTCAAAAATCATATCTTTTTCATTTTTTCTATTTTTTGAAAATTTCAAAAATCTTTTTCAAAATATTTTCAAAATATTTTTCTTATCTTTATATCATATTTTCGAAAATTCACTAATAATTAATATGATTGGTTCAAAAATTTGAAGTTGGTTACTTTCTTGTTAAGAAAGGTTCAATCTTTAAGTTCTAGAATCTTATCTTGTGGTTTCTTGTTAGTGAAGTAAATAATTTCAAATTTTTAAAATTAAAATCTTTTTATCTTTTATCTTATCTTTTTCAAAAAATTTATCTTTTTCAAAATTTGATTTTAAAATATCTTATCTAACTTCTTATCTTCTTATCTTTTTAAAAAAATTTGATTTTAAATCTTCTTCAATCAACCAACTAACTTTTTGTTTGCTTCTTATTTTTTCAAAACCACCTAACTACTTTTCCCTCTCTAATTTTCGAAAATATCTCTCTCTTTTTCAAAAATTCTTTTTAATTACCTAATTGTTCAAGTTTTAATTTTAATTTTAATTCATCTTTAATTTTCGAAAATACTAACCCCTTTTTCAAAAATTATTTTCGAATTTTTCTCCCTCTCTTCTCTTCTTCTATTTAATTAATTAATTACTAACACTCCTCTTCACCTCTCTTCATCTAAAAATCCGAACATCATATATCCCTTGTGTTTGGATTATTCTACCCCTTTCTTCTTCTACTAACATAAAGGAATCTCTATACTGTGACATAGAGGATTCCTCTTTCTTTTCCTGTTTTCTTCTCTTTCATATGAGCAGGAACAGGAAAAAAGGCACTCTTGTTGAAATTGACCCAGAACCTGAAAGGACTCTGAAGAGAAAATTAAGAGAAGCTAAATTACAACAATCCAGAAATAACCTTTCAGAAATTTTTGAACAGGAGAAGGAGATGGCAGCCGAAAATAATAATAATAATAATGAAAGGAGAATGCTTGGTGACTTCACAAAGCCAACGTCCAAGTTTGATGGAAGAAGCATCTCCATTCCTGCCATTGGAGCCAATAACTTTGAGCTTAAGCCTCAACTAGTTGCTTTAATGCAACAAAATTGCAAGTTTTATGGACTTCCATCTGAAGATCCTTACCAGTTTTTAACTGAGTTCTTGCAGATCTGTGAGACTGTAAAGACGAATGGAGTTGATCCTGAAGTCTACAAACTCATGCTTTTCCCTTTTGCTGTAAGAGACAGAGCTAGAATATGGTTGGATTCACAACCTAAGGATAGCCTGGACTCCTGGGATAAGCTGGTCACTGCCTTCTTAGATAAATTCTTTCCTCCTCAAAAGCTGAGCAAGCTGAGAGTGGATGTTCAAACCTTCAAACAAAAAGATGGTGAATCCCTCTATGAAGCTTGGGAAAGATACAAGCAGCTGACCAAAAGATGTCCATCTGACATGTTTTCAGAATGGACCATATTGGATATATTCTATTATGGTCTCTCTGAATTTTCGAAAATGTCATTGGATCATTCTGCAGGTGGATCTATTCACCTGAAGAAAACGCCTGAAGAGGCTCAAGAACTCATTGACATGGTTGCAAACAACCAGTTCATGTACACCTCTGAGAGGAATTCCGTGAATAATGGGGTACCGCAGAAGAAAGGAGTTCTTGAAATTGAAGCTCTGAATGCCATATTGGCTCAGAACAAAATATTGACTCAACAGGTCAACATAATCTCTCAAAATCTGAATGGATTGCAACATGCATCCAACAGTACTAGAGAAGCAGCTTCTGAAGAAGCTTATGATCCTGAGAACCCTGCCATGGCAGAGGTTAATTACATGGGTGAACCATATGGAAACACCTATAACCCATCATGGAGAAATCATCCAAATTTCTCCTGGAAGGATCAACAAAAGCCTCAACAAGGCTTTAACAATGGTGGACGCAATAGGCTGAGCAACAGCAAGCCATATCCATCATCTTCTCAGCAACAGACAGAGAATTCTGAACAAAACAATTCTAATTTAGCCAATATAGTCTCTGATCTGTCAAAGGCCACTTTCAGTTTCATGAATGAAACAAGATCCTCCATTAGAAATCTGGAGGCACAAGTGGGCCAGCTGAGTAAGAAAGTAATTGAAACTCCTCCCAGTATTCTCCCAAGCAATACAGAAGAGAATCCAAAAGGTGAGTGCAAGGCCATTGACTTAGTCAAAGTGGCCGAATGCACAAGGGAGGAGGGGGACGAACATCCTAGTGAGGAAGACCTCCTGGGACGTCCTTCAAGCAAGAAGGAGTTTCCTATTAAGGATCCAGAGGAATCTGAGGCTCATCTAGAGACCATAGAGATTCCATTAAACCTTCTTCTGCCATTCATGAGCTCTGAAGACTATTCATCCTCTGAAGAGGATGAAGATGTGACTGGAGAGCAAGTTGCTCAATATTTAGGAGCTATCATGAAGCTGAATGCCAAGTTGTTTGGTAATGAGACTTGGGAAAGTGAACCTCCCTTGCTCATTAGTGAACTAGATACTTGGATTTAGAAAACTCTACCTCAAAAGAAACAAGATCCTGGCAAGTTCTTAATACCTTGCACCATAGGCACCATGAGCTTTGAAAAAGCTCTATGTGATCTAGGGTCAGGGATAAATCTTATGCCACTCTCTGTAATGGAGAAGCTAGGAATCATTGAGGTACAACCTGCCTTGTTCTCATTACAACTGGCAGATAAGTCATTGAGACAAGCTTATGGGATAGTAGAGGACGTGTTAGTAAAGGTTGAAGGCCTTTACATCCCTGCTGATTTCATAATCCTAGACACCAGGAAGGAAGATGATGAATGCATCATCCTAGGAAGACCTTTCCTAGCCACAGCAGGAGCTGTGATAGATGTCAACAGAGGAGAATTAGTCCTTCAATTGAATGGGGACTACCTTGTGTTTAAGGCACATGGGCATCCCTCTGTGACAAAAGAGAGTAAGCAGGAAGAGCTTCTATCAGTTCAGAATCAAGAAGAGCCCACACAGTCAAACTCTAAGTTTGGTGTTCAAACGCCATATCCAAACTCTAAGTTTGGTGTTGGGACCACACTAACATTGACCTGATCACCTTGTGGCTCCATGAGAGCCACTGTCAAGCTATTGACATTAAAGAAGCGCTTGTTGGGAGGCAACTCAATTTTATTTATCTAATTTTATTTTATTTTGTTTCTTTGTTATTTTTGTGTTTAATTAGGTACATGATCATGAGGAGTCACAAAAAAATCAAAAAAATTAAAAACAGAGTCAAAAACAGAAGAAAAAAATTGTTCACCCTGGAGGTAGCGCAGACTGGCGTTCAACGCCAGTAAGATGCATCTGGCTGGCGTTCAACGCCAGAACAGAGCACCATTCTGGCGCTGAACGCCAGAAACAAGCAACATCCTGGCGCTGAACGCCAGGAATGTGCCTGGAGGAGACAAGCTGGCGTTAAACGCCAGCAACAAGCATGAAACTGGCGTTTAACGCCAGAAACATGCATTACATGGGCGTTGAACGCCCAGAACGTGCACCAATGGGCGTTTGAACGCCAGAATGATGCACGAAGGCAATTTACATGCCTATATGGTGAAGGAATGGTATTTCTTTTCACCTCAGGATCTGTGGACCCCACAGGATCCCCACCTACCATATCCCCACCTTTTTCTTTTAATCCTAATCACACTCTCCTAATCCAAATCTCATTTCACTCTTTCCCACATCACACTTCCCAAAAACCTTCACCAATCACCTCAATTCCTCTTCCCAATTTCCCCATTCACCATTCACATCAACCCACTCTTCCCCATAAACCCCACCTACCTTCATAAAATTCAAATTCACTTTCCCACCCATTCCCACCCATTCCCACCCAAATTGGCCGAATACCCACCCTCCCTCTCCCTATAAATACCCTTCCCTTCTACTTCATTTTTCACACAACACAACCCCTTCTTCTCCCACATAGCCGAACCCACTTCTCCCCTTTTTCCATATTCTCTCTTCTTCTTCTTCTACTTTTCTTTTCTTTCTTGCTCGAGGGCGAGCAAAATTTTAAGTTTGGTGTGGTAAAAGCATAAGCTTTTTGTTTTTCCATTACCATCAATGGCACCTAAGGCCGGAGTATCCTCTAGAAAAGGGAAAGGGAAGACAAAAGCTTCCACCTCCGAGTCATGGGAGAAGGAGAGATTCATCTCCAAGAGCCATCAAGACCACTTCTATGATGTTGTGGCAAAGAAGAAGGTGATCCCCGAGGTCCCTTTCAAGCTTAAAAAGAATGAGTATCCGGAAATCCAACATGAAATTCAAAGAAGAGGGTGGGAAGTCATAACCAACCCCATGCAACAAGTCAGAATATTGATGGTTCAAGAATTCTATGCCAATGCATGGATCACTAGGAACCATGATCAAAGTATGAACCCGAATCCAAAGAACTACCTTACAATGGTTCGGGGGAAATACTTAGATTTTAGTCCGGAAAATGTGAGGTTGGCGTTTCACTTGCCTATGATGCAAGGAGATGAACGCCCCTACACTAGAAGGGTCAACTTTAATCAAAGGTTGGACCAAGTCCTTATGGACATATGTGTGGAAGGAGCTCAGTGGAGAATAGACTCCAAAGGCAAGCCAGTTCAACTAAGAAGACTGGATCTTAAGCCTGTGGCTAGAGGATGGTTGGAGTTCATCCAAAGATCCATCATTCCTACTAGCAACCGATCTGAAGTTACTGTGGATCGGGCCATCATGATCCATAGCATCATGATTGGAGAGGAAGTAGAAGTTCATGAGGTCATCTCCAATGAACTCTACAAAATAGCCGATAAGTCCTCCACCATGGCAAGACTAGCTTTTCCTCACCTTATTTGCCATCTATGCTACTCAGCTGGAGTCATCATAGAAGGAGATACCCCCATTGAAGAAGACAAGCCCATCACCAAGAAAAGGATGGAGCAAGCAAGAGAAGCTCCTCACGGCCCTCAAGAAGTGCATGAGGAAGCTCATCATCAACAAATTCCTGAAATGCCTCAAGGAATGCACTTTCCTCCCAACAACTATTGGGAGCAACTCAATACCTCCTTAGAAGATTTGAGCCATAATGTGGAACAATTAAGGGTGGAACATCATGAGCACTCCATCATTCTCCAAGAAATAAGAGAAGATCAAAGAGCAATGAGGGAGGAGCAACAAAGGCAAGGAAGGGACATAGAAGAGCTTAAAGACATTGTTGGTCCTTCAAGAAGAAGACGCCACTAGAGGTGGATTCATTCCTTGTTCTTTATTTCTTTCTGTTTTCGGTTTTTAGTATTGTGTTTATCTATGTTTTGTGTCTCTACTTCATGATCATTAGTATGTAACCATGCCTTAAAGCTATGAATAAATCCATTAATCCTTCACCTCTCTTAAATGAAGAATGTTTTAATTCAAAAGAACAAGAAGTACATGAATTTCGAATTTATCCTTGAATTTAATTTAATTCTATTGATGTGGTGGCAATACTTTTTGTTTTCTGAATGAATGCTTGAACAGTGCATATTTTTGATCTTGTTGTTTATGAGTGTTAAAATTGTTGGCTCTTGAAAGAATGATGAACAAAGAGAAATGTTATTGATGATTTGAAAAAAATCATGAAATTGATTCTTGAAGCAAGAGAAAGCAGTGAAAAAGGAAGCTTGCGAAAAAAAATGGCGAAAAAAATATAGAAAGAAAAAGAAGAGTAGTAGAAAAAGCCAATAGCCCTTAAAACCAAAAGGCAAGGGTAAAAAGGATCCAAGGCTTTGAGCATCAATGGATAGGAGGGCCCAAGGAAATTAAATCCAGGCCTAAGCGGCTGAATCAAGCTGTCCCTAACCATGTGCTTGTGTCATGAAGGTCCAAGTGAAAAGCTTGAGACTGAGTGGTTAAAGTCGTGATCCAAAGCAAAAAAGTGTGCTTAAGAGCTCTGGACACCACTAACTGGGGACTCTAGCAAAGCTGAGTCACAATCTGAAAAGGTTCACCCAGTCATATGTCTGTGGCATTTGTGTATCCGGTGGTAATACTGGAAAACAAAGTGCTTAGGGCCACGGCCAAGACTCATAAGTAGCTGTGTTCAAGAATCAACATGCTTAACTAGGAGAGTCAATAACACTATCCAAATTCTAAGTTCCCAGAGACGCCAATCACTCTGAACTTCAAAGGAAAAAGTGAGATACCAAAACTGTTCAGAAGCAAAAAGCTACAAGTCCCGCTCATCTAATTATAATTAATATTCACTGATATTCTGGAATTTATTAGTATATTCTCTTCTTTTATCCTATTGATTTTCAGTTGCTTGGGGACAAGCAACAATTTAAGTTTGGTGTTGTGATGAGCGGATAATTTATACGCTTTTTGGCATTGTTTTTAGGTAGTTTTTAGTAAGTTCAAGCTATTTTAGGGATGTTTTCATTAGTTTTTATGTTAAATTCACATTTCTGGACTTTACTATGAGTTTGTGTGTTTTTCTGTGATTTCAGGTAAATTCTGCTGAAATTGAGGGACTTGAGCAAAACTCTGAAGAAGGCTGACAAAAGGACTGCTGATGCTGTTGGAATCTGACCTCCCTGCACTCGAAATGGATTTTCTGGAGCTACAAACTCCAATGGGCGCTTCAACGGCGTTAGAAAGTAGACATCC